>NC_080026.1:137056146-137343646 GCF_030020395.1 Manis pentadactyla | reverse complement strand
CTGGAGGCAAAAGGACCAGATGAGCAAAATCTCTGTTAGATTGAAAGTGTGGTAGCAGCGCTTTTACGGCGGACTGACATCGGCCAAGCGCGATGCCTTAATCTAACCATATACGTAACTGTGCCTTTTTTTTGAAACACAAAACAAGTTTTGACATTTTCTATGACCTCTTCCCATGTTTGGGCTATTTGTATAATGCCTTTACTGTTGCCATAGTCTACTGCAAATCCCGGGCTGTCTGGTTAGAGGGAGGGCAACTTACACAGGACATGATACATGAATGGTGGAGGGGCCCCAGGCAGTCATTCTGGGGGCATGTAATGTGAGGTGTCATGTCACATTAATAACATCAACAAGAGGCCCCCAGTTAAATACCCAAGAGAAGGACAGTAGTGTTTGCTAGAGTGAGAGGCTGGATCCCTCTTCTCTTCTGCTTTCTTTTCTGAAAAAGCTAAGACTTTTTGGGTTCTTGGCACCCAGCAGGTGCCTAGTGATGGTGCATTTCATGGAGTAGAAAGCACTTGCATGTGCTTAAGTGATGACTGGTTTGTTCAGCATGAAGCTTGGCTTTCAGGCCAGGAGAAGTAAAACCCACGTGGACCTCATTCAGCAGCTCCGAAGGCAGCTTTGTGGTTCTGATCTGAAACAGAGGTGGTACCGGTGGGGGTCACTTCCTTCTCCCCATCTAAACCTTCCTTCCACCCCCGTCTTCCCTCCATCCTTCTCTTCTTTCCACATCTGCCTGTGTCTGACATTGTGCCAGGTGCTGAAGATGAAAGATGTAATGAAGCCCCAGCTTTACCTCTCCAGCAGACAGGGGGCTCCCCAGGGGCAGACATGCAGACATGCGTCTGGACTATGATAAGACCCTGCAATAAGCAATACATGTCAGAAGGATGTTTACAGGCAGGTGTTGTGCAAAAGGTTTGATTTTGACTGTGGTTGACTCAGGGAAGTATTCACAGAGGGGGAGAAGTTGCATAAGGTTTTGAAGGATGAAGAGGAGTTTGGCAGGCTGACAAGAAGTCTAAAGGGGGGAGCCTGAAACAGTGTGCTTTGCTGTGGGGCCTCTGTAAGCTGCTTGGCAGGGCTGGCTGGAGCATACCTTGTCGGTGGCAGGAGGAAGGCAGGGGGAGGCAAGCTTTGACAGTGACGCAGAGCTTGTGTGAACATGCCCCTCCATGCCAGGTTAAGGATTTTGGATGTTTTCCTGGAAAGCAGCAATAGGGAGCCATGGCCGGGCTATGGGCACCATAGTGCTGTGCTCAGATTTGCATCTTAGAGGGTCTCCCCCTGGCAGCAGTTCAGTCATCCTTGCTTTATGTCTCCTTGGGTCACTCTCCTGGGACCCTGCGTGGTGGAGCCCACACTGTGTACCGTCAGCTCTGCGAGCGGGCAGCTGTGACAACATCTGCACCAAGCATGAGGACAGCATTTGGTGCCGAGGAAGAACTGGGAGCAGAGATTGAAATGGAACCCATAATGGGTTTTTTAAACATTTGGTTTATTCTCGCTGTAAATGCATGCTGCTTTAACCCATGGATGGAATTCTATTGTGTCCAAGTCCACTGACACTGAAGAACAGGTTTTGGTAAAGAATGTGTCGAGGAGAAGGAGAGGAAGCTGTTCAAAGCTGCCCCTTCCTGGCGTGCCAGGCAGGTGGGGTGTGCACTGGCCTGATGGCCCAGAGGGGTATTTTTGGAGCTGTTGTCGATGGGAGGAGAAAGAATTCGACTTTTAAACATAGAGTGCTGCAGGCAGGGAGATACCCCCTTACATTGTGTTAGAATGTTTTCTTAATCAAAACACCACGCCAAGATCCCTTTCTTGGGGAGCGAAACTTCAGTGCCAGCACGATCCTACTTATAAATAGCCCAGACCTGCCTGGCAAAGAACAGAAACATGGAACGGCGTGCTCCTGCAGCCTGCGGGAGCTTTGAAGGATGCTGTCAGCCCCAGCTAACTTACACCCTTCCCTAGTCATTGTAGGCAGAAACAATGCCATCTTCCCGAAAGGAAATCGGCAATAAAAACTCCTGCAGGACTTCCTATTCAGAACTTTTCCCGTTCATACCCCAAATGGGCAGCCCTCCCTCCACCTCTAAGCCCATCACCACCGTGCCATTTCCACCATGTTTCCAGGTTCCAGGCGCTTACATATCTGGTTTTTCTGGAGTGGGGCACGGAAACTGCTCTCCCAGCTCAACAAAGCTTTTTTTCCCCTTTTCTTTTCTTCCTCTCAAATTGCAGTTATGTTTCACATACCTGTCGAAGCTCCCAACAAAATGCATAAAACGTCAAATATAAAATGGCAAATGTTTTTATAAAGTGTCCTATTGCCTTAAGAATTTCTGTGATTGCATTTTTTAAATTAATAGGTGGATATGTTTTTCTTTTACTCTTTCCCTGTTTTTAAACAAATGTTATGCTTTATAGCAGCACGATCTTGCTGCTTCACAGTATCTATAAACGCAGGTACACCTGTGCTATAAAATCCACTTTACATGAAGCAGGCCATTCCTGTTTTATAGCCCATTTTTCACCCATTGTTCTCGAGTCGTGTCATAGGTGTGTTGTAATGGGCTGGGGAGGTGTACGCCTTGAAGATCAGTTTAACAAAATGGTCTAATTTTGCCAACTTTAGTGCCAAAATCTGGATTGAAAAATGTAGGACTAATATCCCAGTGGACACACAATATGATGTCACTTCCCTGAAAATGGCCAAGATAAACATCTATTTCCAGATCACTTGCACTTATAACATGAATTCTACCTCTTTTCCAATCCCCAAATTACGGTTCCTGTTTTCTAACAATTTTAATGTTAACCTGGTTGACACTTGAACTTTCCTGACTTTTTCTCAGACTTGAAGGTTTTATTACATAGATGGTGGAGGAGGCAAAATTCCATTCTCAATGTAATGATGCTTTTGGAGCCTAAAAACCTGCAAACTTTTAAAAAATGAGGCGAGGCAGATTGAATAGTCCTTCTGACAGAAGCATATCCACAGATGTGCAATTGAGGACCCCAGGACTTGGCCTGCAGAGCTCTGCAGCCCCATGCTTGCTGATTGGATGTTCCTTTGCCAAAAGGGGAGCTCCGGATTTTGTTTTTCTTTCTCTTTATATGTGCGAGTGGAGTTAGTTTATATGCACATGAATACTAGTTATTATTACAAGGGGTTCTCTTCTCAATAAATGAGGGGTTTGTGGGGGCACCTATTACATTGGCCAAGGCACTCTGGGGATATAAATATATAGAGCTGTTGCTCATTGACAAAACAAGTTGAACATCTACTATATGCCAGCCTCTTTACATGCATTATTCTGATCCGCATGAAACTCATGCAGAAGCCATATTGTTGTACCCATTCTACAGCCAGACACTGGGGATGAGCTGGGACAAGCCACACAGCTGTTGCTGTTTCTGCGCCTGCTACCAGAGGTTCCCTCTGGATCTCACTGACTGGGCACTTACCGTGCACTGGGCAGTGAGCTGAGCACTTTGTACCATCTTGCAACATCCCTGGGAGGAAGTGCTATTTCCCACCCATTTTACGGACAAGGAAAGTGATCGTGGCAGCCACTAAGTCATTTGGCAGTAAGTGCCGCCTTCAGCCTCCCAGCCAGACTCTTGCCTGGAGACTAGGACATGCACATCACTGCCAGGATGAGGAGTGACTGTCTGCCTGCACACACCCCATGGAGAGAGAAGGAACAGGAAGACACGCACACACACTCGCTGAGTACACACCGGATGGGAAGACGCTCACGCACATGCTCACTAGCGGACCCACGCCATGCAGTGCGGAGCTGAAGCAGGCAGGGACAGCGCCAACGGTTCAGAGCTCAGAGCAACAGCAAAGTGGGGGAGGACTGGAGAGGTCGGGCAGGGCGGGTCTTGACTGAGACCCACAGCAGACCCAGGGTTTTCACGGGCAGGGAAGGTGAGCGGTGACTTGTCTGCTCGCCTCCATCTCGGAGTTCCCCAGAAGTCTTCCCCAAGAAGACGGAAGACTGTTCACTTCCTTCTCACTCCATCTAGTCAGACCGGGGTGCTTCCCGGTGCCCACTGGGGGACATAGATGCACAGTCCCGTGGGCGTGCCCCACTCATTGTGAACGGCTACTGCTGCCAGCTGCCTATTCCGTGTTCATACTCTACTCTCTCCTTCCTCTCTTCATTTCCCTCTCTCTCTATATATACACACACACACACACATAAAATTACACTGATTTTGTATCATAAAAATATACATTATATTAATAAAAACTAATATAAAACATGTTATTATGTAAATGTGATATTCATACAATATGCACACAATAGAAATAAAATATTGCTAGTTAACCTCCAGCTCACGCACCTCCCAGGCAAACTGCGAGCTCCATGTATGCAGGCGTCTTGTGCTTTTGTGTCGTGGCGACTTCGCATTGCACGGGGCTGGTGTGTGCTTCTGGGACATTTTGTGTCCGATTGGAGTTTCTTAAGAGTGCGTCCATGTGGCCTAGTGGTAAGAACTGTATGCTTGGGGTCAGGGGTTGCATAGTCCACCTCCTACCGTCTTCATTAAGTGGCTTAGGGGCTCATTTGTCTCGTCCTTTAAACAGGCTGACATCTTTCTTTGTAGGAACTAGTGTGAAGAAAGGGGTGTAGGTGGGACCTGAGGCACAGTCCTGTCTGCTGCAGAGATGCCACCACTCTGAGCTCTCGGGAGCGCCGAAGTAGGCTTCATGTCTCTGCCTTGTCCGTTGGCTCATAGGGAGAGACCAAGAGAGGGAGGGAGAAGAATGCTCTGTTTATGGGAAAGGCTGCCAGAATCACACCCAAGACTTTGCCTACAGAAGGCAGGCTCTTCCTGCCAGAAGTGGAATGACCTTGAGCCGGCCTTCCAGGCAGCCTCCCAGTCCCCTCAGCTGGGGCTAGCTTCCCCCTCCCAGGGCTCTGGCCCTTGGGACCTGAGGAGTGGCTGTAGGCTCTTCCTACGGCTCAGCCTTGGAGGCCAGGAGCTTTTTGGAGAATAACCGTGTCTCATTGCCTTTGTCCTCCCCTTTGCATATAGGAAATACAAATGAAATTAAACATCTGTCATTTTGATGGAGCAGAGAAAGGTCAGAATTTAGACTCCCAAGCCCTAGGTGGGTCCCCATTGTCTGCTAGCCTGTGGTTTGGGGTAAGTCCTTTTCCATCCCCGCCCCTTGTTCTCCCATCTAACCAAAGGGGTGGGCAAGGGGACCTCTCTGGCCGCTTGCGCTTTCTGAAGCACGCATTCTGTTCGCTGTGTGTGGTGTAAAGGCCAGCCAGAACAGCTCCTGAAGAAATGCCCTGGGAGTACCCCCCAATTTCTCAGTGCATTTTAATTAGCTGTGTGTGTGGAGAATCTGCATTGGTGGCGGTGGCTGGGACAACACTTCACTGAGAGTAGAGTCTACTTTTGAGAAACTTATGCAGGGTGCCACCAATCACAGCACATTTCATGCCAGCCACATCCTGATGGGCATATGCAACCTGACGGGGGTGGCTGTGACTGGCTCTGTGCATCAGGTCCACCTCCTGAACCTGTTTTCATCTTCACTCCCAGCCGGCTCGGGTGTGGAGGGAGGGAGGGCTCCAGCAGTTTCTGGCCACATCTGAAGCTGCCCATTACCCATCGTCTGTTCTGAAGGTGGATTGCTAATTGTTTGTCTCTTCTGCCAACAGGATTCTCTGCAAATTAGAATTGTAATCTCGGTGGATATTTCCTGAATTAAAAGAAAATACATAATAAAATAAATAAATATTAGTTGTTCGGTTGCATAAGCTTTTGAGATCTGCAAGTCTCCTCATCAATTATTAAGTATGGCTAAAGATGACTGTCCTAACTAGCGGGTGCGCCTTTACAAGAAAGGCACAGGCACCCACAGCTTTGAGGCAGAGATTTCAGGTTCTTTTCAACTCTGAAAGTCTTTCCTAAGAAGCTTTGCTTTCTCTGTTACATTGTTTCTTTAAAAAGATCTAGTATATTCATTGAACATATATAATTTTAGACATATGCATATATGTGAGCATTTTTTTTTTTAACTGGGGTCCAGGCATTATTTAGTTCTCATACTTAGGGAGCGAATCCTTCCATGCTGTGTTCAGGCACCAAGAGGTACACATTAGGTGGCAAACAGCACATGTGGGGTTGGACACACTCCTTAATTTGGTGGCGGGAGAAAAACGGCAAAATATGGCTCTGGTCAAAATTATTAAAGGGCAGGTTCACTGCACAGTTCTGGTTAGGAGATAAAATATGAGAGGGCAGCTTACATATTGCAGTGATTAAATATTTACTGTTCAAAGAAGATTCACAGAACTTTTTAAAATTAATGGCTTCGAGTCTTTGTTTGGATAGTATCACAAGTATTGAACCATTTATTGAACTGTTTGCTGAGCTATTTTACTATCGTTAGTGACATCCTAAATTGCCAGCCTTTCTCCCTCTCTCTCTCTCTTCTCTTTCTCTCTCTCTTTTAAAAGAGAAATAGAGTGGGATTGCTCTCTTTCTGCTCTCACCAGCTGGTAGATATAAATTATATATTAAACTGTATTTGCAATGGATCACTGCAAGTGACAAGTAGTTTTCCAAAGGCTTTGTCATCGCAATGAAGTGTGTGCCTTCCATACAGTGGTTAATATGAGTCCTTATTCATATTGTCCAAGTCTTCAAAAACATAATTCAGAAAAATGGGCAGCATTTAATAGAGCTAATCTCTTGTTCTGATTCAGCCTTCAAGATCAGCAGCCTGTAAATAAGTAAAAAAGGGCCTAAACGGATTTAGCGCTGTTAATCTTTCCATAGTGGGGATATCTAGCTCTTTAGACTGCGGTCTTTGTTGACAGAAGTGGCTTCTATTGTGCCAGCTCCAGTGGCTCAGAAGCCGGCTCCTTTTGAAGGGGCTGCTATCGGCCCTCTGCACGCGTGCCACCCTCGCCCTGCACCGGCAAGATAGGCTGGCCAGAGTGGTGGAGGGGGAGATTGGTCTGTGTGTCACTCCACAGCATATGCTGAATTCAGCTCCTGTAAGTAGTGCAGAGTGAATAGTAAGAGATGACAATGCCTTGTGCTACATGCTCAATGCCTCCTCTTGCTCTTATTCGACTTTGCCTGCTTCACTGATTTTATTATGACAGCCTGAATACTGAGGAGGGAATTAAACTGTTAAGCAGGCATCAGAGGCTGTCTAATGTTTAATGCAAGAGTCGGAGCATGTAAGAACTGATAATGAATACAAACAGGGCGACATCTTATTTGCTGTGTTTTTATTAGGATGACTTGAGAGCTTGACATCCATTGCTATCACTTTTCTCTTCTGTTTTTTTAGTTTTCGGGGGTTAAAATTTCTAGCACTGGTGACAAACGTGCCTAAATGTGATGTGAATTAAAGGCGGCTCTAGGAGATTGTAATACTTGGAAATCATCACCTATAATAATTATGTATAGATAGGAGGTAGTCATGGCTGTTAAAAGGTCACCCAGTGAGATGTAATTGCCTTTTTCATACTCCACTACATTTACTAGGACAGAAGCGCGACCCTGCTGGCAATCGCAGTAAATATGCCATCTTGAGAATGTAATGATACATGCTACCACTCTCGGGCCCTTGCTGACTGCCCAATTCCTGCGATGGGCTGGAGAGAAAATGGGCTGGAAATGTAAAAATAAAGTAAAGACCACATGGTAAGAATGTGAAAATTAAAAATAAAATCTTCAATTAAATATCCACCCCCCCTCCCAATGTCATAAAAGACAGAAAGCTGCCTTCGTGACATAATGACTTAAGAGGTGATTTCTGGAGGTCTTTTATGCGTTCTCCTTAAATAAAGGGGCTGCTGCTAAGTGAGGTGATCACGTCCTGGGGAGCACCCGAGCCAACAGTTTGCTGGGTTCTCATAAGAAAATTTCCGGTGCTCTCTGCGACTCTTCGGAGAGCCAGACAAAACGCCAAGCCGCTCACTTTTAAAGCAAACGAGAGCTGTTGGGAGACACTGGTTTCCTTTCACATAAAGAAGTGGGGTAGTGAACCACTGTTTTGCCTTCCTGGTTGCATTTAGAGTGTATTAGAGCAATCCAAAGACAGCCAAGTGTCCTCGGATAAGCATGTGGAGGCAAAGGAGCTCTGTTTCCTTAAATGTGGCTTTGTTCCCACGCACAGCAGAGGTAAGGGGTGGGGCCACTGGGCAGCACAGGACAGATGTGGCTTTGGAGAGCCACCTCCGCAAATCTGCCCTGAGCCGAGCGCGGGGAAGGCTGAGGACGCCGAGCGACAAATTGTGAGGACCAGCTAAGTCTGTTATTAAACGGTCCCACTAAATCTCCGCTTGCACTATTAACATAGAATCGAATTCATGGTCCAGGGAGAAGCGAATTCAGGAGCCCGGGAGAGTGGGCTTAGAGTAGCACTCGGGGTACAGTCGCACCCTGCACTTTTACATTGTATTGATGAAGAAATGTCGTCACGGTGCATGTACCGCCGGCCAAGTGTGACTACCGGCGAGATAATGGGTACCTTCCCCTGCATGGGGAGCAGAGAATTTTCAGACTTATCAGGTAATTGCAGCTATCGTGGCCACGGGTTTTGAATGACTGTCTTTCAATGGTGAACCCAGCTAATAGGAAACCCAGAAATCTAGTTGCCTAAGTCAACTGCTAAATTTTTAAAAAGTGAAATACAGTATGTAAGACCGTTCCCCTCACCACCCAGCGTCTTAAACATCCCGCTCCTTTAAAAATCTCCCGAGTGCTAGGCTATACTAGTTATTACCAATTGAATTTTCAATAGCCAACTTTCCAAGCCCTAACTTTGACAAATTTTATTTCACATTTGTCAAAGGAAATAAAGCTGACAGCATTACAGGGGCTGTGTACTAAAAGTGGTATCTCAATTCCAAGTCTGTCCAACCTTTTCTTCCCTAGGGGGGCATTAAATCTGGACCCAATTCACAGCTTTGTTTGAACACTATATTTTGCCTTTTCTTTGCACCTTTGATATTTATTTCAGTGTTAAATCTATTCTTCCCTTCATCTATTACCCTGTTTTATTTCTGTTTTTGAGAACCTATATTTTTGCTAATAAATATTCACTACAGCATTTCATCCTGTACTTAATATGCCCAGTGCATGTTTTCTGTGCTAACTTCGCAACAGATTGAGTGGACATTCCACTGTTGCAGCATAGTCATAAAATTCAGGAACTTATAAAATCTACCTTTCCCCTTCCACCGTCGCTTTGCTACAGTATATTTTCCGCCGTCTCCTCCCCCCCAGCGGCGCTGGCCGCCCTGAGCAGAGCCACAGCTCCCCCCTGTGGCCTCCTGGGGGGATGGCTTCCCCGTCACGCAGGCTGCCGCCTCCTTCCCAAGTCGGTCCTGGCTACCGCGTTTCTGTTGGACCCCATTTCAAGCCTGCCTGGCAGGCCCGACTGCAGGTGCGGGCAGGTAGGGGAAAGCCAAGACGGTCCTGGAAAAAAAAAAAAATTGCGCTCACAACGTAAGCCTGCATGCACTGGCGCTCACGTACACAATCAGCGATTAGCGATTGCACTTGGCTGTTGTCTCTCGTCCGTCCCACAGGCGCGCACCAACACCCGCATTGCTTACAGTGGGGTGGGGGCGTGGGAGCCTGCGTGGGGCTCCTGCTGTGCAGAGACCCTGCGTGCATGTTATGTGCAGTATGGCCTCAGTTGGGTGGCTTCAGGAAAATCCCACACAAGATTCTCGCCGGATTTGAGGAAATGCTCAGTTTAATAGAAACACTGTTCACTCGGAGTAAGGTAGAATTATAGCCAACTTAAAAAAAAAGCTTAACATATGACAGCGACTCAGCTGGAACCCTGGAACACATACTGCACGCATCTTTGATCTTCCGCATCACATTAAGTAACAAAGACCAGAGGACTTCAGATATGTACTAGATAGACTGCGTTTGATCACAGTAAAAGGCTTCGCCCCATTCCGGACTATGGATTGCATCATGGATTTTTTTTCAACCCCTCTTCCCCCCCACACACACCAAGGAAGGGACTCTTTTAAGTATGTCTGATTCTTTTAATTAGATCATTACTGCTATTGTAATGTTTACTCCAGTATAATCTCTTATGGATAGCATGGGGCTTTTTAACAGTAGTTGTTACGCTGCCCCTGGTATCATTTGGGAAAATACATTCAAATAGTTTAGTCTGAATAATAAATATGGCTGCTTCTCTCTCTCTCTCTCTCTCTCTCTCTCTGTCTCTCTCTCTCTCTCTCACACACACACACACACACACACACAAATTGTTTGAAATCGCTTTTGAAAAATAGCACCATTTCTTGCTACTTAGGAGCGGAGAAGACGTGAGACCCAGTACATATGCTGTATTATGCATGTAAATGCATGCGGTCCACAGAGAAACTTGGTGTAGAGCGTCTGTCTGCGTTTGAAAACACAGGAAAGTTTTTACTGCAATAATTTGAAAGATTTGAAAGGAAATACTTAAATGTGCGGCTTGATCCCAGTCTAGCAAACAGAATCACTGAGATTTCTCCCTTTCTCTGTTGCCAAGGGTCTCACTTTCTTTTTCCTTTCTCCCATCTTTTCCTGCTACCGTCAGTCTATCTATTATTCTCTTCTTGGGTTTTTACTATGCGCTCTTAACCTCAGCTTTGTGAATCTGGGCCATCTATGAGTTCGCAGCGGTCAACTGGCTGCCCAGCGATACGGCTCGAGTGCTTTGTGAATGTGCGAAGACCACATCTGGGAAGGCTCCGTCTGTGCTGGGACCCCTGCATTTAAGCGCAACTGAAGACAGGGATTTGTTTGTAAGAACAGCTGCACGTTTAAAGCAGTCGTGGCCACTGATTTCAGATTAATAACTCTTAAAGGAAGTAAATACATTAAATGATAATTTTCAAAAACAACAATTAGCATAATTGATCTCTTCAAATATCAATGTTTATGATGTGAGGAAGGGTGGAAAGCACGGTTTGTTTCTAATGAAGGGCAGCATGATTTTATTTGGGGAAACTTGAGCACTAGGCTCAGGCGACTGGACAAGTATGAAAGACACTGTTCTTACTGTGTGCAATGTAACTTCCATGGCACTGCCTCTTAACGTATGTTAAATAATAAATAACTTATTAAAACATGTTCAATGTAATAATGGCCTTTTTCATGAATTGTTGTAAAAGAGAGATTAGAAAAGTAGGGGAAGCAGCCTTCAGGGGAAAATAACGGGAATCTCTCGCAGTAGAGTGGTGTAATGGTTCTATATTTTTTAAACGTGCCTGTGCTCCATTCATAGTCATTTAAGCGCTTAAATAAGCACAATAAATGTAAATAATTTACTGCTTTGCAAACAGAAAATTGGGCAGAAAAGTAATTTTGAATAGCGAGTTGGCTTGCAATCTTCAATGATTTGGGACCCCGTAAAATGCAACTGACACGGCTGTTCATTAAGCCAGCTCGTATTGAGCCTTCTTCACATTCATTAGCGATTAATTCAGACAGATATTTAACTTAATAAGGTAAGCAAATAAACAAAAAAATCGCTTTCTGTGCCTTAAGGTTTTTAGACCCCTAATTGCTTTTGTGCACTAATTATCAAGATTAACACCTTACAGTTTCTCACTTCATTTTGCCTTGCACACACACAAAAAAAACACGCCACTAGGGTATTTTGAAATCTTTTAAGTGGGAAATGGGAAAGGGTTAAGGATTTTCCTTCCTAAGACAAAATGACCACCCACCAAAATGAGAGGCTCCGGGTAAGTTGTGCGTGGCTTTTTTAAAACATTAGCTGATCGGAGGAGCCACACACATCTGTGCCGAGAGAATAGAGCTCGGATGGAATTCTAAGCCAGAAAACTAACGCGTCTGTCACACGGATAAATCAGACTTGGAGGAAGAGTGGTGAACTGGGTTTCGGCTTCGCTTATCACGTCTCGGGCTATGTTTTTGAAATAGCGTTAATCAAAGATTTGCTGTTTGGCTGTTATATTTAAAAGTTCATATGACCTTAAGATCATATGTAGTTATCAACACTTTGTAATTAGTGACAAACGACTTGCAGTCCCTTTAATATTTACTTTAATAATATTATTCATAATGGAGTCATTCAGTATTCATGTGGATATAAGACGTAATTCCATTGTAATTTAGCATTAATTAATGTCCACTTATTGCTGCATATTATAGCATAGGAAACAATTTCTGATAAGAGACACCAGTGTAATTTAAGGATGGATCTGATTGTCATTTGGATAATGATATGCATTGCTTCATGTCTTCAAGCCTCTGTCCCCACCCCCACCCCCCTGCGTGCATGTAAGCCCAGAGGACTCTTACATGCTACAGGGTCACACACACATGAACATGCACATACACTCTTAGTGGGTGTGGAACCGAACAGGTTTTTGTAAAGTAAATATTAGCTTAACGTGTTTGGAATCCTTTTCTAGATCTTACTTGCAAATCTTAAAGCTTTATACTGCCACTGCAATACCCACACAAATTGCTGATTCAGTATCTCTCCTAAAAGTACATTGTTGTAAGACAGTTGTCCTTTAATAGAGAGGCAACTATTTTTAAAGTGATAATTATAAAGGGGCATAAAAAATAAAAAGTGTTCATCAATCTATCCATCTATCTACCTCTCTCTCTCCCCCAACAGCTGTCTAATCTTTGTGCCTACCCACCCATCTAGGAACAAACTTAACACTGACCCTCCCAAGGAGGGCCAACTTGGAGAGCTAAGTGGAAAGTGCTGAAGTTGGAATCGGTTTCCAGCTTTGAGAGGCTGGCTGACCGCCTTGCTCCTGAAATACCTCTGCAGCTTCAGATCGCTAACTGTGACTGGCTGGTCTTATAAAAAGTCATGAAGCTCTCCCGTCACTCCGGCTTGAACTTGATACCATATTTCACTCGTTCCCGTAGCATTAGGGGATTTAAAAACTCCTTTTCCTTTAATTCTTTTCTTTCTTTAATGGGTGACTGGATAAATTCAGTGGTGGATTTCTGTGACAGTAGAACAGCAGATAAGTCTATGATGCACTCTCGCTATGTGGTTTAAAATCCCTCACCATATGTTTTCTCACTGGAATGCCTCGTCTTGCAAAATTACAGGAACCGAAGCTTAAAAACACAATTAGGTAGTTTAAAATGAAGTATTAAAGAAATACCGCATATATTCAGATGGCTGCAATGTTTTCTTCCTCTCTCCTTTTTCGGTTTTGTTTTGTTCTCGGAGTGCTCAGAAAGCCTCTACTGCATTTGATTTTTATATTAATCATGCCCCATATTTTCTGGATTATGTTATATAGGCTGTGGTTAAATTATAAATGAAAGAGTGAACTACCAGACTTCTTGTCATAACAGCAGCTTTTATGTTGTTACAGAAAATGCATTAAAAAAAAGGCGTTTTGCATTGAAGGGTCCCCTTGCTTATTTTGTGTTGCTTAATGTATATAGGCAGACACGCAAAGCAATTTGTAGAAATGTTTTTTGCAGTATTTTGAAAATTACAGCACCCTCTCCGTCCTCTGAGGGGAAAATGAAAGGAAACTAAGTACACCATGCATAAATATAACTGTACCCAAACAGCTCTCTGCCCTGGCTTTACACAGTCCTTCTTATGGAACACAGCCGAGCACACACATGTGCACGCATGCACACAGAGCCCGTGTCAAGTTAAATTTCTTACCAAATTGTAAGTCAAATAAACTATTTCATGTGGTGGCACCTAAAAAAACCATCATCCACAATGCCAAGCGTCTTCTTCAGGGAAGAAGGAAAAGGCATCCAAGAGCCGGTATGACCTCAGTTTGAAAAAGGAATCAAGCAGCAGCTTGTAATCTCTGTATGTTTGTGTTTTCCCATTAAACTTATTTCCAATTCACTATACATGAAAACACAGTAAAATATTTTATAGACGTCTTGTATCACACTGCTCAAAGCACTTGACTGAAGGCCACTTTATGTCCTGATCCTAGCGGGCTAGAGTTTTAAGATATAATTTATATTCAGCCAATTGATGAAATATTTAGTTTATAGGCTGTGGCATTGTAGGTCCATTGTAGCTGCACCACTTAAAAGGCTTTGCTATGGTGCAGGCACGAAGGATAATTTTCTGCATTAAATGTATTGGTATGCTTAAAGTTTTGTTAATCTGTCCCCTAATTTTTTGCCAACTGGAATGGGGGTAAGGGATCAGGGAAGCCTGAGGAACCAGGATGGATTATTCCTTTGCATGAAGTCATTTATTGGGCTCTTCCTAATGGGAGGCGAGATTTTACAGTATCTGCAGGAGTTGCTCAGATGCTTTCCATAAAGAGCAGATCCTATGCAAAAATCAATATCATAGCTTATGCCCTTCATTTGTAGATAAGTGTATTCTTGAATGTCTGAAAGAATATTTGATGTGGAACTTAAAACAGTGCTGGAAAACTCTCTTTGCCTTAATTGCCCTCCCCTCCGCGGTGATGTGCTATGTGGGCCGCGTCACCAAAGCCCATCTCCTGTGTGCCCCGTGAGGTGGGCTTGGCCCTTTGCTGCCTCGTAACCAGCCTGAAGGACTGATTTTTTTTCTTGGCTTCATTGGATGAACTGTCTTCCTGAGATAACAAATCTTCTCTTGCAGCACTTGGTGGAGTCTGGTTAGGGGGTACCTCTGAGCAACATGAACTTGGTCTTGCTGGCGTCTTACGCTAATACCTTCGCTTCTGTTAGGAATCAGGGTACTCGGGGAAACAGCCCGGAGCCATACAGCTGATTATTTCACCAAATTTGCATCTTTTCAACAGTAATGGGATGGCTTTCACAAATGCTCCCAGGCTCTAAATAGATGTTAAGTGGTTGTTTCTAGTTCCTTCCTTCTTCCTTCCCTGGAGAGCCACCCTCCATCCCGCCCACTCCCGGGCCTGTGCGGAGCCTGCTGGCAGCCGAGGCCTGCCCGGGCCTGACAGCCTGTCCCTGAGGTCAGGAGCGGGCTGGCCAGGCTTGTCATCCTGGCTGGGGTCCTTCTGTGAGCCCGGGCACCCCACCCCAGACCCCAGCAAGCATTGCTCAGCGAGCTTGGCACTGCGCTTGTTGTGCCCACCAAGGGGCAGCTGCCTCCTGTAGCTGGAAGGCTGGGTGGGAAGTAGGGCTCGAAGGGAGATGGGGTGTTGAGAGAGAGGCTGGACTGGGGCTGGGAGTGCCAGGAGTGTGGTAGATAGCAGCAGGGGTGGGGCAGGTAGAGCACAGCTCCCAGGGAGGAGGCACTAAGGTACCCCCAGGCCAGGGCCTGCGGGGGTGGGACTGAAGGGGTCGGTTAGCCCAGAGCAGAGTTTTTTAATGTGGTTCTGATTAAGGATAAGAGAGAGTTTGTGTTCTGAAAATGTACCAAATGTTTGTTCTAATTTTCTAACTCCCTCCTCCCAGTGGCCAGGCATGTCAGTTCTGCCAGGACTGCATGGCAGCCGAAGGGGTCAGACCTGCTGGGCTCTGCGTGTGGTCAGGACTTGTTCAGAGGGCTGGGGCAGCTTTGGGCCTCAGGGGCCTCTGGAGAGGGGCGAGGGGAGGCTCTCCTGCAGGGAATGTCCAGGAGGGCCTGCTCTACTTTCCACAGCTGCTTGGGGTGCTGAAGAAGCCAAGGGTCTGCAAGCAGCCCTCTGGCCCCTCCATGTCCCTGGCACCTCGTCCTGTTCCACGGGGAGCTGTGGACTGAGCCAAGGGTGCCCCACTCCCGTCCTCTGGGTCCTGTTCTGTTGGTCAAGCATCTTGATGGGCTTGTATGGCCGGGACCTGCTTTAGCCTCTGTTGGCCCTTCGGGGCCAGATGAATGTCAGCCCACCTGGGTTCTCCAGCGGGCATGTCCTGGAGCCTTGAAATGTGTCGGGGACATGGCCTTGCACTTCCTGAAAGCATCCCTTGGAGGTGCACATTTAGGGCTCCTGGGAACTTATTTGACCCATTTGTGCTCTGGGAAGCTACAGAAAGTTCTTTCCAAACCACACCTGGAAAAGCACAATTTTTATTGACATTAACAATAGTGCTTGAGTTTTCCTTTAAAATCATGCCCCAGTGAATCAATCCAACAGCTCTGCAAAGGATTAAAAGCCATGATATTCTTCATTTTCCTGTTGAGCTGATGTATGACAAAAGCCATTTTCTCAAAATACAACCTTTTCTATTTTCAGTATAGACAAATGTTTATACTTTAGATTTTTTAAATCTGGTAGATAAAATTAGATTTATTCTCCTTTTCCATGTCCACTGGGGTCCAAACCAAGGGAAGCAGGCAATCTGTTCAACAGAATTCACAAATGGAAAACTCAGGTGAACTTTTCCCAAATCTCATGTTTGTTTTGTAAGGATGTAATTTGAAGGCTGAATGACATCTTTCATTAGAGAAGATCTGAAATGAAGGATTGAGTCTAATTTTTCTCTCTGGAAGGCACACCTTGTTTCATGTGCTTCAGCTCATCATTGGCAAGGCGAAGAACGGGAGGAAAGAATGTGATTCCCATCTCCTTATTGAAACAACAGAAGGGCAAAGCGAGGAGAAAGCCAGGGAAGACAGACAGTCTTTCGTTAACAAACCCTTTCCTTGAGGTGCTGAGCAAGGCCAGCCCGCGGCTTTACCCACAGCCGGGCTCATACCCGAGGGGGCAGGTGGGAAGCCCGGAGCCAGGATGCTCTCACAGATGTCAGTTAGGTCAGAGGTCTCATAATGACAGCAGGAAATCTGCCATCTGAAAAAAATTACGAAATAATAATGACCATTACCATGGAATACCGTGGATCCTTGGATTTTCCTGGTCTTGCAGTATAGTGTGTTTGATTGCTCATGTGTGATGACATTAATTTCTTTTCACGACCATGGATTGAATAGGAAGGGGTTGTGCATAATCTTCAACTTTCATCAGGAAATTGTGAATTGCACTGCCCTCCACAAAAAGTAAAAAATAAAAACCAAACCACTGGCTGCCCTGGACCCTCCCTCCCTGGGGCTCTTCACTGTTTGCGCTCCTTTCTTTACCTGCCTGCAGTTGGCTCCACAGCCAGACCCTGCAATCACCTCAAATAAAACATTATGCACAAAATTTAACAGCTCCAGGACAGCTCCTTTCATATGTGTCTTAAAATTCTCCTTTCATTTTGAGTCAGGATATTTCTATGCGCCAGTGTAAAAGCCATGTCAGCAGAAGCAAGCTAAATTTGGAAAAAAAGAAACACCTATTCTTCTGTGAATAACAAGGTAAGGTTATTAGTTGTTTTCCTGTTTAGAAAGTAGATTTTATTTAACATTTGTATTTGTACAAATACAAATTAAACATAAATGAATCTTAAATGTCCTTGGTTTAGTTCATTTAAGGAACAACCATACATATGTATATATATGTGTATATATATATATGTATGTATATATTTTTTGTCAATTATTTTTCCTTTGATATTATTCTTCTACTTCTGTGAGACATATATTAATAAATATGTTATGTATTTACAGTGTAGGCACATATCAGCACAATTCTGCTTATTTGTTGGTGTGCTTAGACGAAACAGGACAGAAATAGTGTTTTGCCAGAAAGCTTACAGTTTTCTGGGAAGATCTGTTAGGAATTTAATTTTTTCAGATGGGCCCCCAGTTCTTGTCCAAGTTATAGTTTTTAGCGTACACTTCACCACCACCACTTCACGTCTCTGGGAAGCCCATTACCTTGTCCACACGCAGGCTCTGACCTGTGCTACTTGGAGATTTTTAAGATGAAGTCATTGCTGGTTTGAGTTACTGGAGAGACATTAATCCGTCCAGCTGGGTTGGCTCAGTGGCAGTCTCGGCACCGGGCCTTGAGAGCCACCCTCACTGAGAAATCCGACAGGAAGGAAGGGGCGTGGGCTCACCATGGGGGTGTGGAGACCACAGATCACAGAAGGTCTTTGCCAAGCGGACCAAGGGAATGAGACCCACTCGTCAGTCTTGCAAGACCTGTATGAAAAACACCTTTCTTTAAAACTAGAATGGTAATGGAAAATCCTGATCAAGCACTGTATTATCAAGAGGACAGCAAAATATATGTATGTATATGTTAATACATATAAACATAAATATATAGAATATTTCATATTTTATATATTTCTATATTCTCAGTGCCTGTTACTCTGATGCTTGTGAGGCATTTCCTTTGTTAGAACAGAGTGGCCTGTGTGTGTCACTGGGCTGCTCCGGGATGGGACTCTCCACCCTCACACTGTTGTGCAACACCATGTAATTTGCAGAGCAGTTTCTGAGCAGGAATTCACTGGGCTGTCACCACCAGCACCTGGAGGAAGGGAGGGGGGGTGGGGAGGGGGCAGGGAACGACCCTCCCCTCCCCCAGGCTATAACATGTACACGACCTTTCCACCCACACATTTACCACATAACATCCAGATGTCCAAAAACATTTTTTGAGAACTCTATGAAATTCGATAGAACGTGAAATGTGATAGTATATGAACTCAGTGACATAAATTGTAACACAGCCCTAAGTTCTGTATTTAAAAATGCAGCGGTTTTCCCTGGAGGTGAAGCTCCGACAAAGACCAGGGCTGTGTGCTCTCCCGGGGACCTGCCTCTGCTTCCGCTGGGGCCTCCTCAATTTTTCTCCAAAACATTTTTCTGCTCAAGGAGGTGCTTCTTCTCCCAAAAGCATCCTGAAGAGGGCATTTATTATTTGTTACTGTGAAAACTGAGGACCCTGGTGACTTTTCCATGGACACAGAATTCCTAAGTGGCAGACACATTTTGCAAACTCGTGCCTTCGGCCTAAGGGCTCTTTGTGCCCCACAGCAGGAGGGAGGGTCCCTGCGGCCCCACACCTGTCCAGGCTCACCTGCGCTCTTCTCCGCTGCAGTGGAGGGCTCGTGGAGGGGCTTTTGCATTCTCTGGCCTGTGACCACAAGGCTGACAGCTCCGGAAGGGCAGGTCTAAGCTCCTTCATACTGGTATCTCATACCAGCGTTGAGTTCATTTTTGCTGAAAAACTGCAGATACTCTGTGAAGTTTACAGATCCAGACGATGCAGAAGTTTGGGGCGGAAACATTCTTTGAGATTATAAATGAGCTGCTTCATGAAAATGAAAAAACATGTGACTCAGGAGGAGGTAGTGTTTGGGGACCGAGAACCTGTGGCCTTTGGGGTCTCCTGCAGGGTGCTCTTGGGCAGGGCTGGTACATAAGAACTCAATCGCATGCAGCCTGGTTCTGCTCCCCCTGACCAGCCGAGAAAGCGCTGGTGTCTTCCACCCTGGCCTCGGCTTCCTCACCAGGTAACAGGAGGGAATTAACCGGGGCTGCCCTCTAGTTGAAAGGCCTCTGATTTATATCCTGTTAATGAAAGAAAACGGACCGTTTGTTGCCAGTTTAACAGCAATCACCGCTGATGGACCTTTTTCCTTCCCTCTTACATTAAAAAATTACCTCTTTCTTTTTTTAAATCACATTACAAGAGCAGTCCATGCCCATTGTAGAACTTTCCAAAATGTTATTTTAAAAATCATATTTGGCTGTACACTCATCACCTTCTGTTAACATTTTGGTAATTTAGCCTGTTTCTATCTGTATATTTAACATATGGCTCTTGTTCTGTGCAAACGATTTTGTGTGCTGTCCTTTTCTCTGTTCTGCCACAAACCCCTCCCTGTTTTGCATCAAAAATCTTTCTGAACATCCTTTAGAATGGCAAAAATTCTTGCAAATGGATGTAACATCATTTACCAAACTGATTCTTTATTATTTAATATTTGGGAGTTTTCTTTTCCTTTGCAATTAGATACAACCCCATGTTGGGCATCTTTGGGTATAAATCTTGCCCCCACATACATGGCTGTTCCTGCGGGGTAAATTAAAAAAAAAAAAAAAGAATTTCTGAATGAGAGGATCTGGTGGCATTGCTTCCAAAGCAGTTTCCCTGACTCACTCACCAACAGCCCGGGAGACGGCGTGGCTCACGTTCCATATGGAACATTTCCCTTTTTTTTCCTTGCCTGTCACAAATAGCAGGCACTTGCAAATAATATGCATTGTTTAATTTGAAATCTTTTGGTTTAGTTGTGGCATCAGAAATTTTTTTTCCTACAAATGTGAGTCATTTGCTTTTCTTCTATGGATTCTATGCTTTGTTTTTAAAGGAATGGATGTATTGGAATTTCCCGGATTCCATACACATGCTTGTGTTTCATAATGTATCACTTGAGAAATTATTCGAATGGCCAACTGGTGTTAGTAAATGGAGTCGCAAAAGTTTCCACTTGAAAAATCCAAGCAAGTAGAGAGTGGAGCAAAGATTTCTCTTTTTCTTCCCGGTTGTTTCCACTAAATTGCTTCCATTTCTTCTGCTTTTGAAAAAAGCATTAAGAATGCACCATCGCCCTTATGATCCTAAAAGCAGAACAAAGAGGAACAATATCACCCAATTTTACCAAACAAATATTCCCATTTTTCCACAGTGGGACAACCTAATTACTACCATTTATATGTTAACATCATTAACACTTCACTGCCAAACACTGACTAGGTAATAGGCTTAACTTCAGGGACTATTTTAACTTTAAATACCATGAGCTCAATTGTTTAAAAAGTGTGTAACATAGGAGTGAGACTCCCAGCTTAAGCTGTGAGGTTTTTTGCTCACCGTCTTAAGAGAGTTAGGTCGCTTAAAAATCAGGACGAAAATGACACCTGTAGAAGTGTCAGTCTTCAACAATGGCACCTGTAGAGCTTGTTGGGCTTCTAGAGAATCTTATAACTGACAGATTCTGAAAATTTAACTTTGACAATAAATATATCTGGTGCTTATGTTATCATCCAATGATACAAAACATATTTTCAAGGTAGAACCAAATAGTTTGAAAAAAAGTTACTCCTCATTCTCTGCTCAGTCTTTACTGTTGTCTGCAGTTACAAAGGGCATTTTTCAGCTCATTCGTCGGAAATGCTTGAATTACCATTCATTGTCCAGATTCATTATTTTCCTAGGACCAAAATATCTAAATAAGAAATTAAGAAGAAATCATGTTTGAATTGCGAACTAAGTCACTTGTTCTGCTGTAGCCGGCGCAGAGTTTTGGGAGATACCCCAGCTGACCTTGACAAGGCTTTAGCTGCTGATGGAAAACTGAATAAAGCAGGCATTTGGGGGGCTGGACCTCAAGGTTATACTGTGTTTCAAGAATCATTTTCATTTGACTCTCTTTGTTGATGTTCCATATCCTTTCCAGTCGGAGTGATTAAGAAGAAATGGGAGAGTCAGGAAAACAAGTGGTAAGTGTGAATTAACTTAGTGCATCTATTTTCAAACATCTTCAATGTCTCAAAGATTTCTCAAAACCCACGTGGTTCATGAATCTTACTGGGTTCTCAGAAGATCCAAATTGGCATCTCTAAAGGAAAGATTTCTGTTTGTTACATTATTCCATCCTAAGCAACATGCAATTATTATCATTTTAATTTGGGGCATTGGACGTAAGGCTGTGAAGTGTTTCATGTATATGAAGTTTGTCACTGAATAATAAATAAATGAGTTGCCAATAACTTCGAAATGGCATAACCGCACCTCCTTTCTATTGTCAATCATTTTGAGCACAAACTTCTGTGGATGGAGTGTCCTAATGAGTACATGCCGAGCGCACAGAGAGCTTGAAGTTCTCACAGTGGAATCTTAAATGAGAAGATGCCCATTTCAGGCATTACTCTGAAGGGTTTTGGGCTGAGAAACATACAGTTGTCATGAGACACACACACACACACACACAAATACCAAGACCAGAGGCAACAAGAAAAAGGACTACAAGAGCATACTAGAAAGTAGACGAATGACCAATATGTCAAAGATACACTTTGAACATCTTATTTTACACCCACTTACATATAACACTTAAAAAAAAAATTATCTCCACATTTACTTCAGTGTCTTTATTCAAGCTATGACCCTGATAAATTACAGTGTCAATATAAAACCTTTAGAATTAAAATTTAATGTACATGGTATAACTGAAGACTCTTCCCCCCTTTTCCCACTTACACCCTGAAAGTTTTTCTTGTGGATTTAAATAAAGCATGTTGCCCACTACACCTCCCACTCGCTCTCAGTCTTATTATGAGTCTCTAGTTCTTTCCTTAATAATAGGGCTGCAAATTATTTACTCTAGTTTTAAATTAAAGAAGCAAACAAGTGATCTGGCATAAAAAGCACAGTTCCAAATTCAGGGGAAAAAAACGAGTGTGTGTTTAATTTCTCTTTAGGCACACAGCTGTATAGCCCCGAATAATGGAAGGGTTGAGGCAGAATGGCCCCCCTCCGCCGTGCCTCGGTCTAATGCAATTTAGCTTCATTAAATTACTGGAGGGCCAGTTACTTAAGCAGAATATTGATTTTCAGTCTGGCCCGTGTTTAACATAATTCTGCGTAGGCAACAGCTAATTCTGCGTTTGAATCTACCGTCCTAATGGAATTAGAAGATGCCGCTTGACCAGAGGCCTCCCATGTGCACTTGGCCGTCCCAGGCCGTGCCTCTGGGCAGCTTCTTGAAGACCCGGGGCTGAGCTTCCCTTCACCCTGTCTGAGGTGGCGGGGGGTGTCTCTGTGTTCTCAGGGCCCCGATGCCTTCTGTCTTTTTACCACGGTGGTGGTCTGGGGGACTAGGAAGTATTCTCCCTGGCATCATTGATTTTTTTAAGCAGCCTGTACTTGGCCTAAGTAGATACGGAAGGATAAGGCTCTTAGACTTGGTTAGCTT
Source organism: Manis pentadactyla (assembly GCF_030020395.1). Lineage (NCBI taxonomy): Eukaryota > Metazoa > Chordata > Mammalia > Pholidota > Manidae > Manis > Manis pentadactyla. Next base: position 137,320,888 of record NC_080026.1, on the reverse strand, counting down.
TAGTGTGTTTTTGACAAATAAAAAGGAGGCTTATCTTTAAATTTCCAGATTCGTCAATCTTACTTCAGAGAGGTCTTAGATTTCTGTGCTTTTGTTGAAAATCAAACAATACTTAGCTGCATGTTATTTATTGGTAATAAACACAGAAAAAATTTTTTAAATGTGATTCAGTTACTTATTCTTTTATCTTATTTTTGGTGGATCATGATTTCAAGATCTTTTCTTCCCCCTGAAATGTAGAAGGAAAACGGGTTTCAGAGGGAGACGCGGGGTTTTCAGTTGCCCTCAGCCTGTGGGGCGTCCCGCTTGGAAGCGCCCCATCTGAATGCATGGTCACACTGTGTGGCCCAGGGGGACGGTCCGCAAAGGGACACGCCCCAGGCAGGGCCCTGCCCACAGGGTGAGCAGCTGAGGAGGCATGGCATCCCAGCTCTCATTTCTAGCAAGTAAGGGACAGTGCCCCCTGTGTCAGGGCTGCACCCGGACTCCCCACGTCACTTGTACAGGCTTGCCTTCACCCAAAATTCTACTGACCACAGAGGGCTTCGGGTGGGGCTGGCATGGCTGGGGCAGGATAAGGAAGGGGACACTTCAGGTGATGGGGGTGGAGGGAGGGCTGGGTCCCCTGAGGGTGTGCGTGGCCTTGGCTACTTGGGGCTGAGCAGGGGTGAGGTGGAGAGGCCCGGGAGAGGCCTGTTGCTTGGAAGAGTGGTGTCTGATCAATCCCATTAGGGAGTGAACAGAAGGCCCTTCTCCCAGGTGTTGTTAAGCTGGACCGGCCACTGCGTTTTTCCAGGAGAGCCTGTGGTCCTCCATATCCTCTTTGCCTTAGCATGAAAATACAGAAAATGACAAGTCATTTGATTGAAAGTCTTGGGTATCTGCCTGGTTCCTTGCCAGTCCTGGTTCCTGTGGGCTCTCTGGGGTCAAGGAAGTACACAGCCCCGATAGTGGAGCAGGTTTTCCCCAGTGCCTGGTGGTTGTCGAGGGGCTTTGACACCCGTGACCACCTCCCCTCACAGAGGCTGGCTGATGAGTCACCCTGCCTGTCGGCGTGCAGGTAGGGCTTCCCTGGCCTGGTCCCACACCCTCTGGGTGAGAGCTCTGAGGTTGGAGCAAGGTCCCGGCGGGGCAGGCCCCTCACGCTCCCTGGGCCCTAACTGAAGGGACAGGTCCCCGACAGCAGTGGAGCCCACCTGAGGATGGACCCAAAGGAGAGCAGCCAGTTCTAAGAGACGGACAAAGAGGGAGGGGGGCCATTCTCCCACATTTCTCAGTCCCCAATTAACCAACGCCTCTGTACAAGTTAACATTGGGGTTTTCTCCTTGAAATCAACTAAGTTCTGATGGAAACACCTCCCCTTTGCCTCTCAGGATGAATTAGCTCTTCCGTGTGAAAGCTCAATGCTTCTCCCTGGGTCCATATCGGGCTTGCATCCTGCTTCCAGGCTATATCTTAAAAAAGAAAGAAATAATAAAAACAAAGACAAGTGAACACCACAAAAAGCAAGTACTGAGGGCAACAATTAACAAATGCCTTCTTATTTACACCTGTGGAAAGCCTCCCCTCTGTAATTAATTACATTTGTATAGAGCTGGTTGATTGCATTTATGTTCTCATTTTATCCTGAGAACACCTTCCCCTACATGGCCTCTTGTTGCTTTTAGTAAACAGGTAGTAGGGTTGTAGGCGTGAAGAACAGAGGCCACAGAGCTCGTAAGAGCAGTGCTGGGACTTGAACTTCCTGTTGGCGAATTACATTTCTTTTTCAATCACTGCAAGCTTTCTCTTTCCATGGAGAATGCCATGTACTCTGGTTTGGATATTTTAACTGTGAGCTAGAAGAGGCATGCATTTCACCTCTCCAGAACATTTCTTAATCAGGCCACAGATTCACTGACCTTATAATTCATGCATGTCCTAGTCTGTTTGGGCTTCCATAGCAAAATACCACAGACCAGGGGGCTTAAGCAACAGGTGCTTATTTCCCACAGTTCGGGAGGCTGGCAGCGCCAGATCCAGGGGCCAGCGTGGTCAGGCCCTGGCGAAGGCCCTCTGCCTAGTCAGGGTCAGTGCCCTCTGGCTGTGTCCTCCCTGGTGGAAGGGGCCAGGGGGCTTTATGGGGTCTCTTTTTAAAGACTATTGATCCCACACATGAGAGTCTGACCCCTATGACCTAGGTCTCTCCCAAACACCATCATCCTTGAGGCTTTGGATATCACTGTATGAATTTGGGGGGGACGCAAACATTCAGAGCCCAATGGTGTAATAATACATAATAAAATAGTAATGTCAGGTGTCTTCCACTGACTGTGGCTCAGCAACATCATTCATTAGGTGTGTTTCTCTAAGCACAAGCTGAAGGGCGTGTGTTGGTGAGCAAGTGGAGACAGGAGTTTGGGTATTTATGGGCTGAGAGAGAAGGCAGGGTGGGTGAGGAAATGGACCTAAAGGGGAAGAGGGGGCTTCACTCGGCGCTGCTGCGGGGCCTCGCAGAGAGAAGTGCCGATGGTCTAGAAAGGCAGTTGGCAAGCTTGGGGAACCGAAAGACCCAAGCCACTCCGTGGTGCACACAAGTCCCCACAGCGAAGCCAGAGCTTGGGAGGAGAGGGCTGGCAGGGCTCCGCATCTGCAGGCCGCCCTCCAAAGTAAAGGCTTCGCAGGGGCCAAGCAGAGAAATGCCAACTAAAATAAAATGTGCATATAGATATGCATATGCATGCCTATTGCGACATATGCTAGTGAACTTAAATATAATAAACACCGATTCCTCTCTGTAGCTGGCCTTCCTTTATTACCCCACTGCCATTTGTTCCCGGGTGCTCTGGGTTGGGTGGGGGTGGGGGTGCTGTTTGCCCAAATACTGGAGGTTTGTGATGGGCAGTTCAGGGTGTGCTGTTAGTGGGAGGACTCTTTCCTTGGAGGGGCTGGGCAGGAGGCACAGTCCCAGGCCTCAGAGTCCGCGGTACAGTCAAGCGTGGGCTCGGAGAAAGGAGGCCTGGCAGCTGTCATTGTCTGGAGCCTCTGCTGGCCCTTAAGCTGGAAGACTCAGGCATCCCACAAGGCCCAGCCTGGCCTGGCCACCATCCCATAGGAGCCGAGTCTCTGAGCGCCCACCGGCTCGAGCCCAGCTCCTGTCTCTGCTCACTGCCACCCTCATGCCCTGGCAAGGGGAGGGCCATATGCTACTTCGCCTTCATGGCCCAATCTGCATGCAGGGCAGGTGTGCAGCCTGCTGGTCCCTGGTTTGCTCTGGCCTCTGTTGCTTCTGGAGCTTCCCTGACACCCCAGGATGCCTGCCGCCAAGCACTGGGAGTCATCCAAGGGGAGCTGGGGGCCAGGGGTCATTTCAGTTCCCCGGGCTCAGCCTTTGGGCTGGGCTCAGCTGTGCGTTTCTCCCTGCTCCATGTGGTGTGAGCTGGGCGCCTCTCTGTGCCTGCAGCCAGTTAGTGGGTCAGCAGGGCTGGCTGGGCTGGGATGGCCCCCACCCGTGGCCCCCTGTCCACATGGTTCTCACCTCCAGGCTCTTCACTGCAAGGAAGCTGCAAGGTCTTCCAGGCTGAGGTTACCCAGCACCGGGTCTTTGTGAATCTATTGGTCACAGCACATCATGCAGCCATCCCACGTTTGGGGGGTGGGAGAGACCTTGTGCCCATATCTCATGTACCCCTCCAGGCAAACATCTCACGTCCAAGGTACGAGAGAGGAGACCAAGTCACAGGGCTCTTGACCTGGCAGAGAGGATGTGGGAGGTGGGGAGATGCTGTGGGGTGGGCTCGTCCTGGTCCCCACTGCCCTCTCTTCCGTAATCTGGGGAGTGACGCTGTGCCTCCCGTGCCCAGGAAGAATATGATATCTGAATAAACCACACAAAATCCTTGTATTAATTTTCTATCTTCCTCCTCTGTCAACTCTGCTTTCCCCAACTATAAAACACTTTTTTAGGAGAAGACACACTTTATGAAGTTTTAGGAGAAAAAAATTGGAAATAACTTTTTTGAATGTGTACTGAGATACAATCCATTTTTTCTATACCACATCTAGCTTTATGAAAAGATTTGCCATCTATTATATAATTTTCATCAGTAAGCATTTAAACATTGTGTAGGTCCCCCTTACAGTCTATGTTGTATGTTCATGGGCCATTTTCAATTTTATTTAATTTTTTATTAAACTGATGATGAAAATTGTGCATTGCATGTGTGTGTCTTTCAGTGTGTTTGGAATAAAGAAGATATGTCCTTAAACCAGTTTTTGGTAGAAATACAGTCTAAAAAAAAAGAATCCTCTGTGGTAGGTTAACTTTAATAAAGTTTTAACTGATATTTAGAAAATATCCTAGAGAATTTGCACTAGACATTAGTAAAAATATTTAGCCTAAATGTCACTAAATTAAATATCAATGAGTGATAGATGTGCAAGATTTATAGGTTGTCGACTTGACACTAAATATCAAAATAACAACGTTTTCCATTTTTCTATTTGGCTTTTTGTCAAACCCATTTGAAAAAGAGGAAGGTACGAAGGTAAATGTGTCTTATTTTATTCCTTTCTAAAATGTTAACTTTATGAGGAAAAATAGGAAACAACTTTTTTGAATGTGTACTGGGATACAACCCATTTCTACTGCACTAGATCTGGCGTTATGTAAAGGTTTGCCATCTATTATAATGCACTGCCTGTGGGGGCGAGCGCCACAGCCAGCAGTGGTGGGTCATACTGGACACTCCTCAAGTTTCTGTCTATTGCACTGATGTGTAGAGAGCATCTCAAGGTGTCTCATTTGGGCATGGCCTGGACCCTGCTTATTTGGGCCCTCTGGTAATTCAGGGATTTAGCTTTAAAGGAATTGCTGTAGTTGGGATCATGTTGACATATAGCCATGCCTGGCTGAGTGTAGACGTCAACAATTTGCTTGACGGCAACTTACAAATGAAGGAAAGCCCAACTTGATGCCCAGAGAGACACGTGGAGGTTTAAGTGCTCGATCATCACTGTGTCTGGGTCCAGCCAGACCTTCCTTTCTGGGTACAGAGAGTCCTTGTTCTGCAAGTTGCCAACATTTAGGGTCCTCCTGGTCAAATGGGAGAGAATTTTTCCAGGGTCTGGGCTATGGTTCTCTTTAGAGGCTACTAGCCAATCACCAAACGACTGTTTCCCCTTCCTGGGCACACGCGTCATTTACCTACCTCCCCTGCAGTTAGAGGTGGCTGAGTCCTATCCGGCAGAGTTTTAGAGGCGTGATATATGCCATTTCAATAGCAAAGCCACTCTCGCCTCCCCCTGCAGAGGCGAAGGGATGACAGAGACAAAGATGGAGGAGCCTGTTCCCTTCATTCACCGCATGGAGGAGGCTGCAACTGCGTGAGAACACGCACTTTACTGACACTAGTACAGGAGTGAGATGAACATTGACTCTGTTTGAACCGTAACATGTTTTGGGGCCTATTTGTTACCGCAGCCTAGCCTGCCCTTACCTAACTTGGTCCGAGGGGCCGTAACCACGTTGTAGGTCAGTGAGAATCAGCTGGAAGGATGGCGAAAACGACATTCCCAGGCCCTGGTCCCAGGGAGTCTGACGCATTTGCTCGGAGAGATAGGAGTTTGTTGGAAAACTAACCCTTTTGTTTTCAATCCCAACGGCTCTTCATGCCTTTCCCACCCCTGTTGTCTCCATGCTCCCCCATACCTGGGTCCCTTGCTCCTGATTCGCTCATCACCTACTTTCTGAGTTTCAGTTTCTCCCTGCTTTTCCAGACACCACTTTTTGACTCACTTTTTTGTCTTCCAGAAATCTGTTGAAATCTCTTATTTGCTGATGACCTCCTTGTATGTCTTTCACTATTGGACAGTAATACAAATTTTTTTTTTAGGTTTTATTTTATTTTATTTTAGATAATTATTTTTTTATTGAAGGGTAGTTGACACACGGTATTACATTACATTAGTTTCAGGTGAACAACATAGTGATTCAACATTTATATACATGACAGTTCTGGGTACCAGCTATCACCATACCAGGCTGTTACAATATCTTGACTATATTCATTACATCCCGGTTACTTATTATTTTACCATTGGAAGTGTATACTTTTTTTTTTTTTTGTGAGGGCATCTCTCATATTTATTGATCAAATGGTTGTTAACAACAATAAAATTCTGTATAGGGGAGTCAATGCTCAATGCACAATCATTAATCCACCCCAAGCCTAATTTTCGTCAGTCTCCAATCTTCTGAGGCATAACAAACAAGTTCTTACATGTAGAACAAATTCTTACATAGTGAATAAGTTACATAGTGAACAGTACAAGGGCAGTCATCACAGAAACCTTTGGTTTTGCTCATGCATTATGAACTATAAACAGTTCAAATATGAATACTCATTTGGTTTTTATACTTGATTTATATGGATACCACATTTCTCTCTTTATTATTATTATTTTTAATAAAATGCTGAAGTGGTAGGTAGATACAAGATAAAGGTAGAAAACAGAGTTTAGTGTTGTAAGAGAGCAAATGCAGATGATCAGGTGTGTGTCTGTAGACTATGTGTTAATCCAAGCTAGACAAGGGCAATAAAACATCCACGTATGCAGAAGATTTCTCTCAGAACAGGGGGGGTGAGGTTCTAAGCCTCACCTCTGTTGATCCCCAATTTCTCACCTGATGACCCCCCTGTGACTGTGCCTGTCTTAGGTTGTTCCTCCCTTGAGGAATCTTACCCGTCTCTGGCTAACCAGTCATCTTCCGGGGCCATACAGGGAAATGTAAAGTTGGTAAGTGAGAGAGAAGCCTAATTGTTCGAAATGGTTAGCTTTTAATTTCTTTGCATATTTATGCCCTGTAGCTTCTATGCCCAGCATTTGTCTTGAGGTATCTTTACCACTTGGAAGAATTATGATACTCGGTAAATTTGATATGAGGCACGAATTCTATTTAAGGGTTGTAATTAGGAAGGAAGAAGAAAAGCTATAGAAGTAGCAGGCGGAAGAAAACATGGGAAGATTGGTTATTTCTTTGACATATCTTCTTGTAGAGTAACTTCAGCATGTACAGGTTTTAAGCTACTACTTAAAATGTGCACACACATTAACATAATAGGAGTATAGTTACATAACCAAAGCATACCTGTAATTACCAGCCATCTCCAGTGAAACCAAGAAAACCAGTTAGGCACCTTAGGCATTTGTGAAAACTTATCTATGATATGGTGGATATTGTCCAACTGAACTTGAACCGTCTGAGAGAAATCAGACAAATTAAAACAACCCATTCCTGGGGAATGTTCACCTCCCTTATGTTCTTTTAACAGTAAATAGTCTGTAGTTGTAAGATTTTGGAGCGCTACAATTTGCACTTCTCCTAATTCTTGATTGAGTTCCAACAGTATAGATCCAGTCAAATTTGTTGTTTTACTGTATGCACAGGCCAGCTTAGATATCTCCTTCCTCATTCCCATGGCAAGTCCAGGAACTGGTGGGATGAGTGCATCTACAGCTGTAGCAGTGCGTGGATCTTTGTTGGGGTTTTTTGATGATCATCTTCTGGCCTGAGTCTTCCAGAGAGTGCTGATGTTGGAAGTTCTCTTTCATATCGTATCTTAGTTCATTTTCGGGGTAGCCCAATTAGGCTTTGATCCTCTGTATAAACACAAGCAGACCCTTTGCCTACACTTTTATATGCCCTTTATACTCTTGTGTAGAACTCATTGGAGGTTACCACACAGGAACTGCCCCTTTTTTTTTTTGGTATCACTAATCTACACTTACATGACGAATATTATGTTTACTAGGCTCTCCCCTATACCAGGTCCCCCCTATAAACCCTTTTACAGTCACTGTCCATCAGCATAGCAAAATGTTGTAGAATCCCTACTTGCCTTCTCTGTGTTGTACAGCCCTCCCTTTTCTCCTACCCTCCCATGCATGCTAATCTTAATACCCCCCTACTTCTCCCCCCACTTATCCCTCTCTACCCACCCATCCTCCCTAGTCCCTCAAATTTTTGATTAACTGTTAAGAAGGGAAAAAATGCACGTGCTGCCATTTTGAATTGGAAACTCCTAGTTTTTCACTTTTATCATCTCTTTATGCAATATTTTCGATGTTGTTGGTTTGCAGTTATGAGTGAAAGCAAATCCAGATGTACCGTCGTGAAACTGTGTTTATTTTGGAAGAATCTGTCTGGCAAGCCAACCTGGAGACTTAATACATTACATTCAAAAAATGGAAGCGCTGGTATTGGCTGTGGGGGTTTGCAGTCCCCTGGGAGCCCTGAGCTGAGAGCTTGCGTGCAGAGCCGCTGTGAGTGGGCAGAAGGGGGCTCCCGCTCTTTGCGGCTCACCATCGCCTTGACCTGAGGATTAGGATTCTTCTGGTAGAGAACTCGGTTCAGAAGGCGACATTACCTTTTGTGGTCCAGATTACAATGAGGACTATAGCTTCTGCTGGATTTGTGTCTGAGGCTCTCAGGCCCAGCCTGTTCTCTGCCTGATATCTGCCGTGCAGGGTGTGGGTAAAGGGAAGACTTGTCCCTCTCTAAGAAGTCCTAGCTACCCCAGGTTGTAGGCTCACTCACTTATCCTCTGTCCTGCGTCCTGTCCCTGGCTGCAGCCCCATGCTTTCCCCCTATGTGTTGGCCCTTCACATTCCTAAGTCATTATTTCTGAGGTTTGTAATTCTGAGCATCCCCCAACTGTGAACTGACCCTGTTGAACAGCCCAGACAGAATGGGGGAGAATCTCTTCATCTCCCAAAAATTTCCAAAGTTTCACTCAGGATCGGCGCTTTTGTTTCCCCCATTTCAATCCTATAAAAGGGGTGCATCTACACCCTGTGAAGGGAGGGTCCCTGCTTCTGGCAGAGGTGATGCGTCAGGAGGCCCGATGCTCACCATTTCCTGTTGGGGCATGTCACCCGTCGGCTCTCTGCTTCGCACCTCCCTTCCTGCATCTCCTCTGAGGTCAAACCTTGTTGTGTGAACCACCACAGAGGTGCAGCTGATTAGCAGAAATGCAATATGCAGAACGGGTTTGTCACTGGGAGCCAATGAGCAGCTTCAGGTGCCCCCCGTGACACCCTGTCAGATCTGCTATGTCAGGTGATTGATAACTGGGCACAGAATTGAGATGCTGAGCATGATTTGTTCCTTACCACGATGGCAACTCTTGGGCCAGACTGTTTGTCATTTGAGTCTTTGTCGAAATCGATGGGGTTTGATTTTCTGGAAACTTAATAATAATAATCTTACTAGTAAAATAAAGAAAATCTCAGAGATATGCAAATCCTACACTGTGAGGGCTTGATAGGTGGGTTTAAGATGTACCCTCAGTGGGTAACGATTTAATAACTAGCTGAAATTCTTTTGAAAGTTATACATCTTTGTCATCTTTTAATTATATAATGAAAACAAATATGTCTAAAATTTTGTATCTTAAGCTATTGAAAACTTTGCAGTTGCTGCATCATCAAGAAAAATCAAGACTTTATGTTAGTGGAATTAACCATGTCTAAGCCAATCAACACTAGCCACGAGGAGTGATTAGGTCCAGAGTCAAGCTAAGAGATTCCGACTCGTTACTCACCTGGGAAAATACAGCAACATTCATTTTCAATGTGATCGTCCCTCAAAACTTCATAGGATGCGTGAGTCCACAAATCCCTAGTGACTTAAAAATAAAAACAGTTATATTGAAATAAATGCAAATGACATCTGTAAATAAGCTGAAATCTGATGAGTTGACAGAGAAAGGGAACTTCTAAGGACAGTTAGTTTTGAAAAATATGTTTATGGCATTGATTTTATATTTCTAAGGTAACTACCAACCAAGTTAACCATGTGGAGCTGTGAGCCACTCACAGAGGTGACCCAAAACTCTTGACAAAACAAAGCCAAAGGACCTTGGAGAGATAATGTGGGTCTACATATTGTGAAATGGAGGAGGGGAGGGACTGAAAATTGCATTCACACTCCCCTTGTTGAGCGAGAGTTGGTGTGACAGCTTTGGTGAGGATCAGGCATCTGCCTCGTCATCTTTCTTGAGCGTCCAATTCAGATAAAATTCAGTAAGGTAGGATGAAGAGGTAGGAAGTAGAGGTTTAAGCAAATATGGTGGGAAATAGGTGTGCATAGTGTGACCTCATTGCGCATCACAAGATTCATCTCCAGACCCTACAAGACTGGCCATTAAGGTCTGTGTAACATCATTGAGACCCTTAGGTTGAAAGGGATTTTACCTGCCCAGGAGTGAGGGTCCCACCTGCTCTATAGTGTCCCAACCAAGGGGCTGGGCTTGAGCATTGCCCTCCAGTCAGGGAATCACTCTTGACCAAGAAGCCCTATTCCTGATTGGTCCTCTCTAATGCCCTCTGGCCTAGCTCCAGCAGCACTGCCTCCAGGTGTCCCCGAGGCCGTGGGCCAGGGTGCCACGCCAGAACAAGTCAGCCTGGAGCAGCCCTAATGACGAAAACGAAGGGCCCCACAGAGGTGCAAACCCTCTTGCCCCAGGGACCCACGCTGGAGAGAAGCATCTGCCTCTGCTTCTCTGTTTCCTTAGAAAGGAAGGAACTAAGTGTTTGCTAATGAACTAACACTGCTTGACCCAAAGCCAGCCTGGGGACTAAGAGCCTGAAAACACCTAAAAGGTTCTGGAGCTTCATATTAAAATGATACTTGGAAGTGGAAGTCTTTGAAATGCCACCTGGAGATAAGCCTGTTGTCTGGTGATAAGAACATTTGTTGGCCAACACGTGTCTCCCCTGTTGGGTCATTCTTGCCGGGCTGAAGTTCTGTTAGAAGCTCCAGCTCTCTGCATTCGCCATCCCTATACAGAGACCTGAGTTCATCACTGCCAGGTCTGAAGGTGCTCTTTAAAGCCAGGGGTGCCTGCACATGTTGGCTCCCAGATATATCCATTTCTGCCGTTCATCTTCTTTTGGTTGTAATCCATTGTCTACATCTGTCTTTATGCCTGGTGACCTTGCCTCGCTCCCCGTGATACAGGGGGCTACATTGCTCTGACTGAGAACTGGCTAGAATCTGAGATTTAAAAATGTGACAGAAGGAGAGGAACTCTTCTGCACAAACATGCTAGACAACAGATCAGGCTTGAAAGAATGGATCTGAGACATCTCAGTGGTGGTGACCTACATCGCTTGTCCAACTGCACGCTTCCTGTATCTGAGACCCCAGCCACCCACAGTCAGTTGGGTCACTGCTCCCATTAGTTCTGAACACTTGGGGCTAATTCTGGTTGAGCTGCTGCTCTATGGTAGCGTACAGTCTTGACCACACAAGGTTCACAAATACAACTGAGGGTTAAGATGAGGAATATAAGGGAAACAATAGGTTGAACTGCAGTGAGAGTGCTTGGCAACCTGTCAATGATGTGTGAGGAAAGACACAATCTGGCGGCTCAGAATTTGTGCTGCCATTTCAATCCAGGGCCTTTCCAGTCTTATGCACTGTACACATTCTTGTGATTATCCTCAAAACACATTGTGTTTCCAAGAATTAGACATGCCTTAAAATCAGAGTCTTAGTTGTGCTCAAAAGAAAAATCATTAGATGAATAGAAGCTCACAAACCATATCAAGACCTTTTCACATATGACCTTACCTCGTTATGGTTTAATGTAGCTCATTATAGTAAATTATAATGAAATAGAATAAACATCTGATAAATTGAGTACTGTGTGCCTCTGTGTGCCCAGTGCTTTGCAAAGCACTTGGGCTGTGAGAGTGGAAGATAGCAGGTCTGAACCCTCTGGATGGTGAGCCTGCTGGGGGAGCCATGCCAAAGCCTGGATGGGGGGCTGTAGGAGGCAGAGATGGGGTCGGGGCTGCAGGCCAGTTCTCACTGGAGAGCTGTTTCCAAATCTTTACAAACACTTTCAGCATAGAAGAACTCTTTGCACGGCCATAATTGAGAAGAACAAAACTTTCTCAGTTCTTCATCTCTTACATATTCACATTTTGGTAATTAAACACTATTAAACAAAAATTTTATATAATTGTGCAATTTAATTTTGTCTGCCTAGCATGCTTTCATTTAGTTACAATGCCACGTCCCGTCCTTTGTGGGCAAATCATCCCCAGGTCTCCTCCTTACATCCCATCACCTACCCCACATGTGCTAGTCTTTTGCTTTGAATCTGGGAATGGCCATCTTGTTCTCGGACCACTGGGATTGCTCTGCTTGCAGACCCATGGGTGTCTGAGCTTGGGGCTTTATTTTGTTGCTGTCGTTGCTTTGAATTATTGATCTTCTGCCATTAGACTGCATGTTCCTTCAGAGAAGACCTTCTGTCTTATCATGCCCACATCCCTTCCACTTGGAATATTGGGGTCTGGTGTGTCAGGGTGCTCAATCAAGGTTCGTTCCAATGAATAGTGGAGTTGACTTACTGGTGGCCAAATGAATGGACAAGTAGCCACAACTGAGAACAGCCCTGGGACTTTTCTGATGGCCTTAGATGAAAGGTCTCTTTCTGTTGGCCATAGAGTTGTAAGGCAAGTAGCAGAGAGCCCCTGATGGCCATACGCCCACCCAAACAAGCTGGAGGGAAGGAGCCGACATATAAAGAGAGAGAAGCTGGGCTGGGACTTGGTGGGGGTCTCAGACTCCAGCTGCCCCCAGGCTCAGCAACACCCTCTTTCCCAGTAACATGAGCCAGGACGTTGCCCTTCTGGATTAATAGGCTTTTGTCACACGCCGCCAAGGAAACCTGATCACGCAGCCCATCAAGTCGGGAACAAAAGGAGCCTGCTTACGGTGACCTCTACTCAGATTTTTCTTTTCTCTCTAAAGTGAAGATGATATCTACTTTATTTATGGCTGTTTATAAAAGACCAAATCAGGTCATGTGGATGAAAACGCTCTGCAAAGTCTAGTCTTACGTCAGTGTAGGTCACTTGTTTTTGCTCTGAGACCTTAGGAACATCATTTATATTGACTCTGTACACAACTTCTTGTCTATAAAATGCGCAATTTGGATGAGATGGCTGCTTTGGCTATGAAGGTTCCCCTCCTTTTCCCCAGTCCCCTTTTCTATGGCTTTCCCCGCCTCTTCAGTCCACACCCCTCCAGTCACCTGATCTGGGAGGAGGCCGACAGATGGTCAGGCGCCTCTCTGCCTGCCTGCCTGCCCTGCCTTGCTGGCCCCACCGTCACTGCCCCCTGCAGGACTGTCCGTGGGTTCTCTCTTGTCCCTGTCCATTCCCACCTCCCCTAGGCCTCGGGGTCAGAGATGCCTGTGGTCACAGGCCGGACCATGCCTCTCTCCAGCCTTCCTCCCAATGCAGGAATCATTTTTAAGTCTTTTCTTACCCCCAAAATTACCTTTGCACCTTGCTTTCCTCTCTAGTCACCACCACACTTGTTCTCCTCTTTAGGAGCCACTTCTGTGCTTTCCTTTGTTCCCTTCTTGTCCTGCGGCAGTGGGGTTTCCACTTAGGAAACCTGAAGTCTGACCAGGGTCTGCTGGTCGCCACTGTGTGTGCCTGTGTGGGGATAGGATGGTGGGTCGGCCACTCACGGCTGCCTCTATGGCAGCACCTTGCAGGCCGAGCTGGGGGCCCTTCTGCCCACCGTGGCCATGGGCCTACCCTCCCCTGACCCCTGCCGACCCTGGCCCCTCTCTCGGGCACTGTCCTCCACTGTGGTCCTCTACAGCGGTCAGCACTGACCCCTGTACACCTGACTCTCCAGGAGCACTGTTCCACACTCGGAGCCATGCTTCTGAGAAGCAGTTTGAAACCTAATGCCCACTTTGTGTCGATCCTGTCCCAAGGTCTGCTTGATGTCTTGGATTTTCAGAAAGTGTCAACACTTGTAGCTGTGGCACACAGTAAAACATTTCCTTTTTCCCATCAAAATCTGAGAAATAATCGGCCAAGCTGATCCACTTCCCATGAGACCCACACCAGGGCCTTGACGTTAATGGCATGTAATCCACTGTAGTCCCTCATTTTTTTTCTTTATGCAATAACTAATATGTAAACTATGATTGCACTTGGAAATTACTTTCACTTAAATTCTATTATTGAGACCCAGCACGTGAGAGAGCTATAACCCACTTCATTAACAGACCAATCACGCCAGGTATTGGACTGGTGGTTCTTTTCTAAATAAGTCGCACTGGCAAATGTGACATATTACTCGGTAGATGTTGACACATGGTGATCAGAACAATGTGAGCACATAATTAAATGGAAAATCCAATACTGGTGCAATGGAGAACAGTAGACTTTTTTGCCTATGATAATAACAATTTTCCTACCTATGAAATCGACCCCCAATTTGATCCCACATCACAGTGCCAGTGTTTGTGGAAGTGCACGGTGGTGCGGTGCGATGACTGCCTGTTCTCTGGAGGGATTTTGATGCACGCCTGCGCAGGTTCACTGGCGTTCTCATCTCAGTGCGCTCAGGTGCCAGCATGGCCAGGTCAACGGTCAGAGCTGCGTGTGGCTCATGTGTCGGTCCTGCTCAGAGCTGGCGTCCAGGCTCCAACAAACCTTGAGGAGGAGCTGGCTTCTCTTGCAGCTTTGCCACTCTTTCTACAGTGACATCCATCGACCCGTACTTGGCACTGGGGGTGCCAACAGCAGACGGGAAGTGAACCCCTAGGCGTGACTGTGGAGCCAACCACCACCAGGGTAATGGAAACCCTGTTCTCACCAGCCAGAGCTCCGCTCGCAGGGGATGGCTGACGCGCGGTGATCATTTCGGGGCTGAGCCCGCATCTCCTCGGAGGGGTTCCGGCCTGCTCCAGCAGCCCCTGCCCCTTCTCTGCAGCTGGAAGGCCCCCTGCAGGCCTCCTCCTGTCCAGCTGCACTCCCTGCCCACCCCAGATGCACGTAGGTTCCGGGCATCATCCTCACCACTCCCTGGGCTTCGGCGCAGAGAGCAGCAGCCGCAGCTGCTCCGTGATGGATGTCTTCCTGCTTCAAGGGTTCCTGGGCTGTTGGGACGGCGTGGAGCTCCTGGCCCAGCATCTGGCTCACCCAGGTCCCCAGAGATGGGGGTGCCTTTCGCTTTCCCCAATGTGGCTTCTGTAACACGAGCGCTGATGTCAGGGCAGCCACGGTGTGTGGCCCCTTCACTTCAGCTGCTGGTGACTCCACGGGAGGCCGGGGGCTGCTGTCAGATTCCTGCATGACCCTGAGAGGAGGGCTGGCCGGCAGCTCTGCAGAAGCCTGTTCCCCGGGGCGGTCTCCCTCTTGGCCTCTCGGTCACTTACCGCTAAGACTGTGGCCAGCGCGTCTGTCCGTCAAGCCTGGCAGGTGCACAGCGGAGACTGGAGCCCGGCTCTTGCCCAGGAGCTGGCCTTGCTGCTGAGTCGGAGTGCGGATGCCCGCTTGAGCAGCAGCCCACGATGTCACCTGCCCTGCTCCTCTGCTGTGCCCTCAGGATGGTGGCAGGGAGCACTGCCCAGGGGGCACCTCCCTCAGGGGCCCCGTGGGATTGCTCGCACCCTGGAGTCAGTCCTGCTGCTTCAGCGCTTCGGGCACTTATCCATCGCGACACCATCTGTGTGTTGCTTTTTCCTGGGTCACACGTGACCTCCTAGAGAGCAAGGGCAGTACCTGACCCGACTGGCACAGAGAGGGGACCCCTGCAGTTCTCGAGACGGGGGAGCAGTGTCCAGTGGCTTTGTCGGCACCGTCCTCAGATTGAAGCAGCTCTCCCACTAAGTACCTGCGTTAAACCGAGCCTGTTCCCTTCTCTGCAGAGGCGCAACCGTGGGGCGTGGCAGGAGTGTCCTTACGTCACTGTGAGAGCACCAGGCCCACTGTGCAGGGGCTGCCTGGGCACGTTAGCGTCCTTGACTTGAGGGGAGAGGCCGTCCCTGCTCTGGGAGGGGCTTGGCTCCAAGGGGGTATGTCCACAAGTCTGCCCGCCCGCCCAGGGCTCACTGCTGGGGATCACCCACCCTGGGGCCCCCTGAGAGACTGGCCCAGGTGCAGCACAGCTGACCTTTCTGGAAGGCCCTGGAGCCCATGTGGAGTGCAGAGGTGCTGCTGCGAGGCTGTCCTCCCATTGGGAGGATGCAGTGTCCTTGGGGGTGGGGACAGCGGCAGTAGGCAGTGGCACCTTGACCTTGGGGTCATTCCCAGGCTCCTGGGGATTCTCAGCACCACACGGCCCTTTCAGCTGTGACTCTAAGTCTCAGGTCCTTCTCATCAACCCTCTTGTTTTATAGGTGGGGAGACTGAGGCTGACAGGAGGTGGTGGCAATATCTCCAGTCCCACAGGAAGTTAGTGCTGTAGGGGTGAGGCCAGAGCTCAGTCTCGGAGTCATCAGCATCTTCCGCCTTCCCCTTGGCAGACCTGTGAGGGCGGGTGCACCTGGCATGTGTCCTGGGCCCCACTCTGTTCTGCAGGGACTCGGGAGCAGCGTGGCCCTGAACGTGGGTCAGCTGCGTGATCTTGGGAAGGAGAGCTTCCCCATCGGGGTCTCACCAGCATAGGTTTTGTTTCTGTTTTCACTGGTGAAATGAAAGAATTGGATTTATTGCTTTATAATCATCTTCACTGCTTTGAAATGAAAAGGATAATTTAGTGTTTCCCTGAGTGGTGCTTCTCTTTAGCCAGTCTGGGATTGCAAAGCTGTGGGCATTCACTGCCTCTGGGCTGGGTGTTTGGGCTCAACCGAGCACCCACCCTTGTGAAGCTGTCCTCTGCAGCCAGGGAGGGCCCATGGGGACAGCAGGGCCTGGCCCTGGGTCTGTGCCCCCACCCGTACTTCTCCTGGGGAGGTAGATCTTCTTTGCTTCCTCCTCCTCCTCCTCCTTCATTCTTTGAAGGAGACGAAGACTTGCGGGAAATGCCATTTTCCTTGTTGGCCAGCCCTGTGCTGGCTCCCAGGACCGGGGCTTCCATATGTTGAGATGCAGCGGTGATGGCGGGAGAAAGAGCCGAGCCTTCTACAATCCCTGGGGGTCTGGGCAGGGTGAGCACAAGTGGACTCCCTCTTTGCACCCCCCAAGCCCTAAGGGAGGGAGAATGTGAGGGGCAAGCCTTGCAGGAAGTCTTCTGGGATTGCCAGCTCATCAAGCCGGGCTGGGCTGTTAGACCTTTCCTTCCCAGGATGGGAGCCCTTCACCCTGTCAGCCCACCCAAATCATGTGCATAAAACAGCAAGCTTCCTTGTTTGTGGCATCCAGGCCAAACACAAGCTCACTTGAACTTGGCTGGGAAATAGAATGCTTTAGCCCGTCAACACTCTTCAAGAGAGCTCTTCAAAGATGTGACCAAAGGGTCAGGGGCCTGTTCACGTCTCAGGCCCTCGCCTGTCTGGGGAAGGACCTCTCGGCTCCCGTTTTGAACCCTGCATCTCCCGGCTCCCAGACTCCCACATGGCAATAACTTATTACAATCGAGTGTTTTCAATTGTGCATATGGGGGAGGGCAGCAAAATAGACGAGCTGAAAATAGCAGCTCTCAAAGAAAACATCATGAAGTCTCACGGTTTGAATAAAAAAAGAGTGAAGGTTTGTAGTTTTTCTAAACATAAAGTTTCAAATGGGCCACCCAGACACGTCTAGGAAGGTTAGAGAGCGACTCTGCCAAGCCTCCCACCACAGAGTGGGCAGCTGACAGCCCTGGCCTGGGAGTGGGCAGTCCTGGGGGGCTGGACGAGGGATCCTGCCCCCACATGTTTGTGCAAAGGCAGGACCAGGCCAGCACTGTGGGCAGAGCTCAGCCATGCCATGTCTGGGTGCACACATGGAGATCTACCTTCCAGAAGTTTCTTTCTTCACGTCCCCAGAGCCCTCTGAGAGTGTCCAGTGGGAGCTCTTCCTGACTGGGCCCTGGCTGACTTTCTCACTCTGCACCTCTGTTCACTCTCCACGCTGGATCATCTATTCCTGGAGGCAGCTGGCCCACTACTGCACCTTCGGAGATTTGGGGCCCGTGCCTAAAAATATGCCCTCCTACCCCCACTCCTGCATCCCTTCCCAGCGGAACCTGCACACCCACTTGCCTGGCATGAGCTTCCTTCGTCTGCCAGGAGTCCCTTCCTCTCAGCAGCATTTCTGAGCCCGTCTGCCCACGGGCTCGGGGACCGTACACAGCCTGAGCATGTAATTCCTACCCTCGAACTTGACTGTGGGCTCTAAGGGTGGGCCATGCCCTGTTCCTCTTTGACCCCCCAAGCCTGGAGGTGGGCAGAGGGAAGGCTCTCTGGGTGCTTGTTCAGTGGTGCCACCATGTTGGCATTTATGGAGCCCCACTATTCTTTCAGTGGGAACTGTGTCCCTGGTCCTTTGCCTGTGTTGAGGCTGGGGGTAGTAGGGCAAGCTCTTGGCAGTCCTGCCTCCCAGGGCGTGCTGGCTGGGCAGTGCTTCCTGATGAATGCCCAGGTGGGGCAGCCACTCTGGGCCAGGCTCACTGTGGCCTGGACCCCACTGGTGCAGCTTGCAGCTCCTTGGCCACCCAGCACAGGGAGGGACTGTCTCAGCTCATCTCCTCAGGACGGGTTCGTGATGGTAATCAGAGGGGCTGAATTCCCAAATTCCCATGCAATGCTAAACAGTTACCACGGTCAGGATTTCCATCTGGAGAAACAAAACATTATTCTTTTTCCCTTGAAGAAGTGGATAAGAGCTGGCTAGCCTGATTCCCCTTTTTCCCTTGGTCAAACCGTGCAAAAAAGCCTAAACTCGCAATGGAGCAACTTCCATTTCAGATCAGTTTCTCCTCCTCTAACATGGTCTATTTATTTTTATTGGTTTGTTTCTCATTAAATCCTTCAATTACTCTGCAGTGTAAAATGGTGAAATTATTGGCATGTGCCACCTTCATCATGTATCTGAGTTTGCTTATTACACTTGCAGAAAATGCCTGACTGGTATTTGGTTCTGTTGTGGATTGAGACAGAGTTAATAAATATTATTTGGTGTTTTTTTTTCCCTGAGAAGCACTGCTTTTCTTGATTGTTTTTTACAGTTGGATTGGGAATATTGATTTATTCACCACTGTTACAATAATTGTATACAAGGAACAAAAAATGCGGAGGTAACATTTCATCAGCTCCAGCAGATTAATTAGTTGTAGTAGATTAGGCACAGTGTTACAGGGAAGATTTGCATTTAGAGGAAGAAAAAGTTTCTTCTTTTTTTTTTTTAATCTTAAAAAAGCCAAGAGAATTTAACAGAGATGTTTCTTCCTAAGCTGCTTCACCATTAGTCAATCAGTGCTTCTAGATGAGCCTAAAGGCTAGCATAAATAGTACCTTTCCTTCTCAAGAAAACGTCTGATGAAATTATGGGGGGAAGTGCTATGCAAAAGCAAGAATGCATAGGGATTCCCTCTTAAAGAAGAACTTGAGAAAATTTCAGGAATTCACATATGCAAATGCTTGAAGAGAAGTTCCTTCCATGGATTTCATGACGGCTCTGGTATTCAAGAAATACCTGGATTCCCTGTGTATACTTTTACAATCAAATCTCATTCATCATAGTTTCATTTGCATTTATCATACCAAATACCGACATGTAAAATGATATAAGTCACTTTCCTTCTCAGTTTCTCGAACAGGAACACCTTTAAGTCCCTAAACATAAATACATGGTTTTCTTTGAGTTAAACTGGACATAGTTGAGAAGTTCACATGAGAGGCTGTCCAGGTTCGGTGACCCAAGCTGATCTAACTGAACGAGAATGGGGGTCCCCACAATACACTGGAGGTGCTGAAGGAGACTCCACGCCATCTTCATTTCCTGCCTCTGAAAGAAAGTGCCGCCCTTCCAGGGCCAGTGCCCATGCCACTGCTTCCACGGGCTCAGCTGGGATGCCAGCCGGGGTGG
Organism: Manis pentadactyla; assembly: GCF_030020395.1. Taxonomy (NCBI): domain Eukaryota; kingdom Metazoa; phylum Chordata; class Mammalia; order Pholidota; family Manidae; genus Manis; species Manis pentadactyla. The sequence continues at coordinate 137,301,072 of NC_080026.1, read as the reverse complement.
GGAGCGTGGGTGCTCTGGGGCCATGGTGGGGAAACCGCCTGAGTCATTTAGCCTGGCTGTCTGCACAGGATCTCCCCATGAGGAGAGTGCGTCTTGGTGTCTTATATCCCAGACTCCCCCTTGTTTCTTCTGTCTGCTCCTATGTTCATTTATTGGTTTTTATTTTTATTTAACCTCACACTGAGCATGTTGTGAGGATATTTTTGAAAACAAGATTTAGAGCTGGAATATTCCTAGGGATGTGTTTGAAAGTTTGTTTGTGATGTTAGTGGGGTTCCCCTAAACACCCCCACCCAGGCCACTGCGCACCTTTGTGTCAGAACTGCTGTCTGCTGAGGCCCAGGGAACAGCACGGACTCCTTCCCGGCTTCGCTAGTGTCTCCACAGTGACGGAGCTCAGCCAGGTCAGGAGGCAGCCATCTCAGCACATCCTGGCCATCGTTGAGACCAGGATATGTGGCCATGTGCTGGGCAGCAGACTTGGTAGTTCTCTGCTGAGATGGGAGAACTGAGATTCCTCAGGATGTCAGCTCCATGGAGGATGGCTTCCACATTGAACCACTAGGTCATTCTGAAGTCTAATTCTGAATTGCATAACTTCCCTCCAATTTTTATTTTGAACAATCTCAAGCCTACAGAAAAATGTAAAGAACAGAACAAAGAATCCTAAACATCTGTGGGGAAAATTGAAATTCTGTGGCCAGGATCCTCACCTGACCCTGAACTACTTGATGATGTAACTGGCCTGCTGCTAGGCTAATGCTTCCCCACCCGTAGGCAATAAGCTATTATTAAGTGGGTCACTATATGAAGAGCTTCTCCCAGTGCTCTGGGCAGAGGCAGAGATGGAGGTGGGTATCGGATCTGCAGACTGTGGTTGCAGACAGGATTCTAGTGATCGAACTACGGGGAAAATAAAGCTGGGTAATAAAACCTTTTACCCCAAGAATGTTCCATTGTCATTCCTAGGTCTCACTGAATCCATAGTGAACTTGCCTGGGACTGAAACCCACTGGCAAGACAATATCCTTCACCATCTAGGACCCCCACCTTGCCACATATCTGTGCATATGTGTCTGCACATGTGTGCTTCCTAAACCACTTAAAGGAAGTGGCAGATGCATGTTGCTTCACTTGCAAATGCTTGAGCATACATCACTTAAGAGCAAGGGCACTTACTCTGCTAGGCACAATACTTCATCTTATTCAAGAAATGTAACATTGATGTAATGGTTCGCATATCCAGTCTTTATTCATGTTTCCCCAATTGCTACAATATTCTGATTTATAGACACTCCCCACCTTGGATCTAATGAGGAAAAACAGCACATTTGGTTGTTACTAACTTTTATAATTTGTAAAGAAATGAATGCTTTATTACTTTAAACAATTACTAGCTGAAGTTAATAGGTGTGTTCAGATGGTGATCAGTTGATGCTTAAATAAGATGTATTTGTCCTTCCCTTTTCCCAATTGAGACCAGACTGGAGCAGCTTCATGTCACCAGCGGGTTGATTGTCTTCCGCAAGCCTGTTACACGGTCCCTTTGGAGAAACTTGTGAACATGGCACAGGATGCCCCCACCTCGGATTGCTGCATGTGTCACACAGAAGGCGCTGGAAGGAACTCTCTGGAACACCGGGTGGCTGGGCCCCCTCTCATTCCACATGGGAACCCCGCAGTTGGCAGTGCCTCTAGAGCCAAGGGACACAATGGCTAAATGAATTAGTACCCAGTGCTGTGCACGACGGACGCTCAGCTTGAGTGATGTGTTGGCAGTGTAACACAAGGTTTTCCCTATTTCACCCAAAGATTGCCACAGACGAGACCCTGCTCACGGGAAGGGTTAATAGCGGGCCCCTCCCAGGAGAGGGCTCACTTCATGACTGTCTGCCCCTCCGGAGTGGGGGGTGCATCTGGCCGGGTGGGGCCTGCAGGACGGCAGAGCTAAGGGAGTCAGCCAAGGCCATCTGACCCTGGGCTTGATGCCAATGTGTGGTGTGGACTGATTCTTGTACATGTGCCCTGAAGTTTTCATGATGACCACGTCAAACAGGATACGAAACCAAACCAGCTCTCCTGTGGAGCAAGTTGACTGTACCCCCGAGCAGCTCCTCCTCCTGTCTTACTTCATTTCTTGATGCCAAGTGGCAACCCTTGTCTTCTGTCATATATTTGCACACATAAGATATTTAGAAATTGTCCTTCTTATCTATAGATATACCATGTTAAAATAATGGAGAAATGTATCTTGCTTAAAGGCTGGCTGCTGGGCCATCTACTCCACAGGTGTCTTAAGAGAAGCTTTGCAGACAGAAGGAACAGAAGTGGGCCTGTCAGATGGACCCTGGTCAGGTGGCTGCTGGCAACAGCTGTAGGCCGGGGCTGGAGGCAGGCTGAGGATCCAAATGGCCACCATCATTTGCCAGCAGTGTGACCTTAAATAAGAAACTTGGCAGTCATATCACTTTGGTTTTTACTAAATTCCATTCCCAGTCTTAGTTTTCTCATGAGTTAAATGGGAAGAAGCCTTTCCGTACAAAACCATTATTGGTCTAAATGGGATCACGTTCGTGAAGGTGCTGGTGCTCCCTGGCTGCTCAGGGAGGGCACGTGACATGCACCCCCTCCTGCCGCTCCGGTGCTCACGGGTTAGCGGGAGCTGGTGGCAGAAGAGCTCTCCTGGGCTGCTGCAAGCCCTGCAGCCCTAGGCCAGGGGGGCACTCGGGCAGAGCATCAGCCTCGCCTGAGGCCCCTTGTTTTGGAGAAGGAGGACCCAGCCAGGGAGCCCTGCCCCCTCGGCAAAATTGGCTCACGCATTAGGGACTGTGAGAAGCCGCTGCGTCCATGTGGACTGGGCATGGTGTCTGTTCCTTTTGTTGAGGGGCGGCTGCCAGTCTGAGCCACTGGTTGGCACCCCACTTCCCAGATGGTTTGGGGCATTCCTTGTCCGTGGGGGAAGGGTAGAAGGACCAGCCTTGATAGAGAAGAGTCAGCCTCTGCCCATCACGTCTCAGCTTGACAGATCTGGAGGACCAGGGGTGGCACAGGGCCCCACGGGGCTGCCCTGTGGGCATGTGCAGGAAGGAGGGACTGAGGACAGAGCAGGGAGCCAGCTACCCAGGTGGCTTGGAGAGAGCCTGGTAGGAGCTGGACACACGGGGAACCCCGCCGGGACAGTGGGGCCTTCAGACCGTGCCCCAAGGGGCCTGCCCCAGAGAGGGATTCAAATTCAAATTTCCTGCCAGGTTTTGAAACATCAGTTAATTTCCTTCCCTTCCTGTTCGGCTCTGAGTCCCGAGTCTCTGCTGGCGCGCGGCATCTGCGGGCACGAGGATCCGGCCTCACGGACGCGGTCGATGATCTGATGGAGAACCTCACAGCACATTTCCGATGAAGCAAAACCCGTTTCTGACGGAGCCAGACGGGGGTGGAGGGAGGAAGCTTGCAAAATAAATCCTGGAAAGGAGCTCTGGTGCAGTCACATTCTGCCTCTAATTGATCCTCTGCTTTGTCAAGGAAAAGGGAATTAACATCCAGCATGTGGTTTTCCTAAGAAAACCTGTGATTCCCACTCAGGAGCCACAGTGCTCAGATCAGCGGGCCCAGGGTGCCTGCCCAGCCGGGGTCGTACTGCGGACACTCACTAGATACCAACTTGTGAGTAAACACCCCGGGCACCTGCAGGGCCCTCCTGGAGGTACAGAAACACACCCTCGGGGCTCCCCGGCCCCTTTTCCTTGGAGAAATGGCTCAGCTCTTGGGGGGGTGGGGGCACTCTATGAACATCCAGCACAAATGTCCCCAACATGCTGTTCTCCAAGGGAAACTTTGGACCAGTAAGGAGACCAAAGCTGCAGGCTCGGTCCAGAGCTTTGGAATCCACAGGGCCAGCCAGCCCGTCCTGCCCTCTGCCATGCACATAACACAAAATGAGGTGCACAAAAACATGCATGTGTGCTGAAGTCAAGCATTACGTGTTCTGCTAGAAGCTGCTGAGCTGGCCATCCCAGAGCGAGTGTGTGAGTGTGCACACGCGTGTGTGTAGGTGTAACAGACTTTCAGGTATCCTGAACTATGTGTCCCTCTTGACTCACCAGTGCTGGGTAGATGGGATGTTGGGGAGAGCATAAGGAACGGGGTGCCGAGGCGGAAGATGCTGTAACTCTGGGCCCAGATCAAAAACTCTGCACCCCATGCCCCCTGCAGGGGTTACAGGAACAGTTCTGATGGACCTGCTGCCTCCTGCAAATAAACACGAGAGGGCATTTGCCTCAGCGCCACGTGGGGGCTGCTGCGGGCTGAGCCCCGTCCCTCGGGCAGCAGAAGGGGGGCTGTGCTTCTGACTCACAGCACCCACCGGGCTCACCGTGTGGAGCCGGGTCACAGCAGTGGCCCTGTGGGGTGGTCCTGCATGCAGTCTGACAGAGGTGGCGATGGCCTGCTGCCCCTCTGGCCGCCTGTGTGGGATGGGGATCCCAGGGCCGCCTGGCTCCCCGAGCTGTGAGGGCGAAGGTAGCCTGGAGGAGGGCCTGGCACGACTGGGAGCTGTTGGTCCTTTTCTCTTTGTGAAGGTGTGTAAGGGGTGTGACAGAAGCAAACTGTGAGCTCACAGGACCCGACCCGGGGTGGCCACGTTCCAGGGGAGCCACACGTATGGAGCCCTAGAGGCTTGCGGGTGTGGGGGGCTGCCCGTGTCCTAGGGAGCAACCTGCTTCCACATGGCACCTCCTCCCAACCTGCTGGGGGTGCTTCCTCAGTGGCACGGGGCACTCTCCAGGGCTGCAGGCAGCCCATGTGCTGGGGCGGCCTCTGTGCCAGGGCCCGGAGTCTCTGGGGCTGCCAGGACCGAATGCGCAGCTCTGCACAGAGGGGGTAGGATGGAGGCAGGGGCCGAGGGGCTCTCGGGAGTGGTCAGCACTGGCCTTTTACTAACTCTTCCGTGAAGGGCAAGGTTCTCTTGTCAATCAGATGAGGAGCCACAGTTACTCGAAGAGGGTGCAGCCCAGCCGGGCGGAACCAGCCTGGTGCCCCTGGAAGCAACTGGAAGTTCAAACGCGGACAGATGCTACGCTGGGTCCCCTAGAGGCCAGAGAGCTCTGGGGCGACCACCCTGACACTCGGCCTGCCCCGGGGGGCGTCGTCTGTCTGTCTGTCTCCTACAGAGGTACTGCCAGCTTTGAGTTTCCTGCGGATGGATGGGAAAATGAAGCCTGGAGAAATAATTCTACAGGAAGAATCTGAGGGAAACAGAAGGGTTTTTGGAGAGGATAAATACGTACCTGCAAGGGCCGCACTTAACATAATCATCATGAAAAGGTTTCAGACGGCAGCAAGGAACTGGGGACAGCTGTGTCACGGAAAAGTGTGTGTTCAGCAGAAGCAGCCAGCGCTGCTGTGGAACCGTCTTAAATGTCTTCTCCCTCATAACGAGATTGTTCAGTACAATGTCATTTGCTGCCACTGACATTTTCTTTAAAGTCATAAAGGCCTACATAGTAATAAAAGGGCTCGGAATAAAATTAGGAATATCATGTATAAATTATCTTTAACCTTAGCTTCATTTGGACTGTGACTTTTTAGACCTGATCAATTTTCATGAAACTATCCACATAAAACTGTGAAAAAATATTTGATCCCTGGCTCTCGTGGAGGCAGCGGTAACAAGGCCACGTCTTCACTCTTACCGGATGGCTCTGTTGGTGCCAGTCTCTCTGGGCGACGTGGCAAAGCGGGGGATAATTTTGCAATTTAATGTAATTTCCCAGAGCATTGTTAGGGAAAACATCTTTGCCGATGCGCATATTTTATATAAGCGCTGTGCGGCCAAGGACATTCGGCGATGCTCAGTGTTCTGCTTAGCTGGGAAGGCATTCCCTCACACACCCTGGGCCGGCCCGGCTTTGCAAGGGCGAATGGCTGTGAGCGTCGTCGTATTTTCCTTCCTCACGTTCTCTGGCTCCTCGGCTTCGCCGCACGGCCACCAGTGTGGGCCCCGGAAGGGCGTGGGAAGCGTGACCTGGCAGCTGGCCCGCTGTGCCCTGAGGGGTGGGGGCTGGCCTGGGCTGGCCCGTCCAGACAAGTGGAGCATGCAGGGGCTCATAGGGTGGGGGGTTGGGAGCCCCCAACAGGGTCTCTTTAAGCCGTATTTGCTCACAGCAAAGTCAGCTATGGTGGTTCCTCATCTCTGGGTGAAAATTCCAGCTCAGAACGCCTTACAGCAGGAAGGCAGGCCCCTCTTGCCTGTGGAGTTGCCTGCTCACGATCCATCCCTAGATCTCCGGAGGACTCATACTTAGGACGCTTAGGGCTCCAGGACGTCTGCTGAGTGTGGCTCAGCTCTCCCCAGTCAGTCCTCTGCTTCGTTCAGCGGCTCCCCAACTCACATGGAGTAGCTCATGGGTGACCTGGGGCTCTGGTGTGGACGCCCTGCACCCCATCTCGCCTTCTGGAGCTACAGTCTGCAGGGCAAGGGTGCTGGCCCTGCAGACTAACCCTCAGCCTCCTGTTCTTCACGCAGTGGCTGGGCCCACGGAGTCAGAGGTCGGCAGGGACAAAGTGAATGGAGTATTAGCCATTACTTCCCTCATCATCTGGGCATTACGATTATAGGCCTTTCATTCAGACGGTTCCCGCAGGGCATTTGCAAATTTAAGAAACTGTGGCCGAGAAGTCCCGCAGCCTCTCAGGTGAACAGTCCTGGCCTCTGCACCATCACCCCCCCACGCCCCTGAGTGGAGTGCTGGAGCCCAGGTTCACAGTGGGGCCCTCCATCAGCCCTTGGAACCCAGCTCATGCTGGCATTCCTTCCGGAGGCCCAGCCTCAGCTCAGCCTCTGGGTTGCATCAGCCCCTCAGCCTATCACGGAGCCACCGTCTTGATTGCCTGTCACCTGGACGCAGAAGGGTGCCCGCCGCTGCACCCAGCTCTGCTGCTTGTTCCCCCGAGCACGGGCGCTCTCTCTGCACTCGTGTCTCTGCAATGCCCCATGTGGCCTGATTTGGGATATGTCTCCCTTCAGAAAAATGTGGGAAGGCTCAGGGCTCCCTGCGGCTTTGGGAAACCCCCACCCACTGACCGTGCAGAGTGTGTGAGGGGAGAGTGGGGGAGCGGCTAGAGAACTGATGGGTCATCCTCCACCCCCAACCTTGAACCCCAGCTTCAATCACTCAGAGCTGGGTGTTTCCCTGGGATGCCCCACTGAACCCCAGACACTTTCCTCAGGGGGCTCCTTATCCCAACATGCCCTGGAGTAGAGACCAGCAGCTGTCAGGCCTCCCCATAGCCACACCAAGGCTGAGAGCAGGGGGCTGTCCCTGGCCAGGACCCTGCAGGAAGGTGCAATGCCAGGGCTCAATTCTCCTTGGGGCCACAGCCCCGCCTGGCACTGCAGAGTGATGGGGACACAGGCCTGGGCAGAGGTGCTAGGGTGGGTGAAAGGAGGCTGTCCCCGAGAGGTCAGCACACTCAGGACAGGGGCCTGGCAGAAGGTCAGCTGGGAGCTGGCTGGGTCTCAGCCTGAGTAAGTATTTTGTCTGGTATTTTGGGAAGCTGGGTCCCCAGGAGATGCGGGTCCCGAGGACGCGGAGCAGGTAGCGGTGCTGGGTGGGGTGGCGGAGCCTGACAGCAGCGCGAGTGGGGCCTGTGGCCAGCCAGCACCCTGAAGCCAGAAGGCTTAGACTCCCGTAGCCTTTCAGTGGAGTCTTCCCAAGCCCTCCAGAAAGCCGCATGCCCTCGGGGCAGGCTGAACTCTCCCCGGCCCCGAGCAGGTGGCCTCTATCCAGGTCTCTGCACGGTAACTCTAGGACGTGTGGGGATTCAGGTACGGGCACTGGGGCTCACACAGGGCTCTGGGCTTCCAAGCTTTGCCCCAGATCACATGGATAAGAGCCAAGCCCTCAATTTCCTCACCCATAAAATGAATATACAGGTTTTCCCAGACTGTGCATGAGTCAGAACACCACTGGGAACACGTTACCATTTCTGGGTCCAGGTCACCTTACCCGTGAAGGTACTGCCATGTCCACAGCAATTCTCCCTTTGAGGAATGCAGCTGACTCGTTGCCCCATAGGGACAGGGTCCCCGCCCCTGTCCTGGTGGGGTAGGCCTAGGGATGCCTGAGGCAGCTGGAGGGAAGGACACGCCGGTGGCCGTCATGCCATCCCCTTACCCAGGCTTTTTGGGCTGAGTCAGCAGACATGCTGGAGGGAAGCCTGTGGGCCCTCAGAGGGGTGCCGGCTCCCCCTCCTTTAGTGCAGGAGGGTGGGGGCCACCTGGGGGGTGGCTCACATTCTGGATTTAATCATCCTTGAAATTGTTACATTGTGGGGAGGTATTTCCCTAGATTTGGGCTGTCCTTGAAAAGGGGACCCCACAACTCCATGATTAATAAAAGATGCCAGCCTTTCCCCGGATCCCCCCATGTGCTGCATACCGTCCGGCCTGTCTGATGCACCGGACGTGCTGTTCATGCAGGGGAAGCCGCCCACCGCCCCCGGCTCCGTGCTCTTCTTTTCCCCACTCAGTGGCAGCCCTGACCACGGGCCCAGTCTGTTTGGGAGCCCAGAGGAGCTGGTCAGAGCTAACTGACCCAGCATTCCAGGCCCTGGTGCCCCTCCCTGGCTCACAGCGGCTCCCCATGGTCCTCATCTGCAGCTGCACCTGGGCAGCCCTGCTCGGAGACTCTAGGGTGGGGGTCCCAGCTACTGGGGCCGTCCTGGCAGGATAGGCCTGAGCTCTGTGCAGGGCCTCATAAAGGTTGAGTAGTCACTGCAGGAATGTCACAGCTGTCATTGGTGAGAAAGTCTTTGGACCCAGGAGATCTAAATTTGCTTCTGCTACTGACACACACATGACCTCAGCCTCCGTGTCCCCCTCTGACCTTGGGTCCATCCTCTCCAAATAAGCCCAAGGCTGCGTTCCCTGGACTCACGGTCCTGCTAGTTAGGAGGTCTGATCAGCAGGCCAGGGCACTGTCCCAAGGCCCTGAGGGTGTGAGTGGACAGTGGAGGAGGGTGTGCAGGGCGCACAGCTTGCCCCGCTGCAGCTGTGCGTGGGCCCCCAGCCTGCATGCTTTTCCTGGAAGGCCTGCCTCTCTGACCATGTATTTGACCTGAGCTGACCTGACCACAGTCGGCTGCCCTCTCTCAGGTCCTGCCTCCTCTCCATTCACCCTTCTGTCCTTTCAGTCAAACCCTGTCCCCACTTCTGGGTGGGCCAGGGTCAGGCCACAGCTCCTAGAGTCCAAGACCTGGTGGATGGTGGGCCAGGAAGGGCTTCCAGGAAGCTGATCTAGAAACCAGGACCTGAAGGCTGTATAGCTTTAGCCTTCAAATTTGGGGGTGGGGAGGATGGGGTGGTCAGGGGTGCAGGGAGAGCCACCTGGCAGCAGATTCCTCCAGATGTCCGAAGGAAGGAGAAGATGCAGGGGTCTGAGGAACTTCCGGGTCAGCAAGACCCAGTGGCAGGGCTGACCCAGGAGGGGCAGCAGTGGGCTCCCAGGTGCGTAAGGAGGCTGGATGTGGCTCCAGGAGCATGGGGCACTCTGCCAGGATCTTTCCATTCCCTTCCTTCCTTGGTGGGGCCAGCAGCTGCAGCACTGAGTGCCAGACCCCATCCTTCCAGGTCAGAAGAGGCTGCTCCCTGCCTCCTTGAGGGCCCCCTGGCCTTAGGAGGCAATGCTGATGGACCAGCCCCACCCGCCATCACCTCCCTCTGCTGGCTCTGTCCTCCCTGCCGGCTGGATGTCACGCCACCCTGCCTCCTGCCCCTGGGTGGGGAGGGAGCTTCACAGGGGAGCATACCGAGCTTGCCACCGAGGGTCAGGTGGTTCTGCTCAGAAGCACTGGACCTTCAGTTCCTTTCTGGAGCCCGGTTCCTGCCTCCCCCAGCCAAGGCCTCCACGGCCTAGCAGGTAGAATTAGTCACTCCACTTTCTCCCAGGAATCCGGACCCAGTCCAGATTTTACTTACTTGTTTTCCTGTCTGACCCTGGCCTCCAGCTCCATTTAATCCCCATCCTCACCCAGAGGACCCATTTGGCATCCAATACACGCTTGTGATATTTGCTAAGCATTTATAGAATGTGTTTGGAAAGGGCCCTGTGGACTGCGGTGGCCAACCTTGGGTGCACATCAGAAACACCCCATGGAACTTAAAAAAAATGCAGGTGACCTGGCCATGCCCCCGGCTTCAGGCATCAGCCTAGTGCTGTATTTCCAGAAGGTCATGCAAAATTAGTGTGGAGAAAGTTCCTGTTGTCCTAAGCCAACTGCTTCTCTGAAACAGGATCACTTCCTTCAGATAGGAAGGACCCTTATATGAGCAAATACAATGTTGATTTCTCCCTGGTGCCTCGATGCTCAACACCAGTCATTGGACAGTGATTTTTCTGGAAACCATAGTGACATCATCGCCCACGATAGGGTTTTAGCAAAGAAATAAAAGCCATGTTAATTTCAAGGTCCATTAAAACTCCAGCTTTAAAAAAATCAATGTTTTCTAAACATAAATGGGAAAAATATTGGTAGGAGACAAAATTCTATTTCAAGCCTTTACATCTATGACCAGCAAGGGATAAAAATTATTGGTCAAGAAACCACTAACTTCTGAGTATTTGATAATCTCCCTCAGAAATGCTGTGTACAAGTGCAGGTCATTTAAGATAATTTTTTATTGAAGCAAACTGATGTCCCAGGCATTGGATTTTGACGGAAAGTCAAATTTACTAGTGGAAATGTCTGGTATCATAGACCCTCTAAGCTAACGCGGAGGAGCTCTCTCTGCCGGTGTACACCTGCTCTTCGGAGAGGACGCAGTGAGGTTCCACCCAACCATCTTGTCTGAGTTGTCAAATAACACCTTCTTGAAGGGATACGGAAATCAATGATGGACCAGGGGGCAAAAAAAGCTACTTGGTGTCTTGAAGGATTTCCATGCTGTAGATGGAAGCTGATGTAAAAGCCTCTGCACTGTTTGAAAAGCACTTTATTGCAGCCCTTGGCTGTTGGGGGCTCTCCTGGTGCGGTATGGCACACGCCTGTGCAGGGGGCGCCCCAGCCCAGCCTCACCCCCAGAGACCACGTGAGGACTCAGCGGGGACTCAGGGATGCCTTGAGTTGGCCAACAGAGGTAAACGTCCTTCCTCTGTCCTGTCCGCAACCCTAAGACTTAAGAGTTGTGACTCAAAATGCTGCCTTAGGAAGAAACCCAAAAACACCAAAATACTGTTTTGTATGACCCAGCTTTCCCTCCCTTTGGGAATGGACACGAGGTATATTTACTTAAATAAATCTAAAAGCCAGTTGAGGTACTTAACAGTTTAAATAATTCAGACTTCATCTTAAAGTAATTCCTTGGGTCTGGCCACCAGTGGCCACACTGTGTGAATGGGAAGAAACTGCAGTGCCAGCCAAGGCTGGTTTATTCCTGGTGGTCAGATATGGATCCGGGCACGGCTTCCTGCACTGTAAAGGTGTCCAGGCACCAAAAGCCTTTCCTGGTGCCTGGGTTTATGGTGGTTTCTGGGGCCTCCCCCCTCCTCTTGAGGTGGCCTCAAGTCAGAAATTTGTCTGCTCCCTCCACACCACCCTGCCTCTCCCAGGATAGACGGCATTCTTGCTCAGAGAGGCTCAGGTCCATGCAGTCTGCATCCAGAAGAGTGAACCGAGGTTCAGTTTTACACCACACCCAGCCAGGAGAAGGCTTGGCCGGGCCTTTCTGGCACTTTCCTTCCTTCGTTTTGGGCTTGTCATGTGCTGCGAGAGGCCTCACGTGACCTGCTGATTCATGCTGGCTTGGCCTGATTGCTGGGGCTGCAGGAGACCTGGCTTCCCTGGAAATTTTTGCCCCCTTTCCGTAGGAAGTGCCCCCGGCTGAGATGGGAGTTCCTTCCGCAGCCGCTCATTGGTGAGCTCTTGGCATTCCTTCCTCTTAAAGGAACATCAGTTCCCTTTAAGATCCACAGTGGTTCCCGGTGTGAGATCTGGTCAACCTGGGCTTGCTCTCTGAGTCATCGTGGCCCGTCTACCTGCACCGTGGTACTCTCCCCGTGGGCTGACCATGCCTGCGTCCAGGACCCACAAGGGTACCCGGGTGCCTCTGTCCCCACCTCAATTGCTTTCACCTCTCCTAACAGGCATGGATGTGAGACCTTTAGCAAGCCACCCACATGACTTTTCAATCGGAAGATTTTGGCTTGGTTTTCCTTGGAATGTTGCATTTGTCACCAACAGATTCAACAGCTGAATGTCCAGGGGGAGGCAGGGCTCTGTCAGCCCTGAAGCCAGGACTGGTCGGGAGGACAGGCAGGGGACAGATGATGCTGACGGTTCCAGCCCTGCCCAGTGCCCTCAGCTCAGCAGGGAGAGTTCCCCTGCTGGCTCATGTTTCCTTTATGGCTTGCCTTCAAATATTTGGAGGAGGAGAGACATTTAAGCAATGCTTCGATTTTGAAGAGCAGATGTTTTTGAACAATTCCCTCCAAATGGTAATCCTGGACGCTGATAATTAGGTGCAGATGATAAGATTTCACAGAAGAAACCAGGATATTTGACTATCTTTGAATTTCTGTCAGATCAAATCCTCGCATTTCTCTATCCCCGGGTTGCTTCTGAAGTCAGCGAGGCAGTCCTGACAAAGAAGGGAGACAGAAAGACGAAAAGAAAAGACTGATTTTCAAAGCCAATTTGTGTCCATGTCTATGGGATGCAAACCAAAATTTGGAAAGAAAAGAAGTGGGTGTATGGGTGTGGAAGGGATTTTCTTAATCTGGGAAACTGGTTCAGACCCATGAAACATTTCATCAAATGCTAATGTGAAACTGATGCATTCATCAATATTTATGTCCTCCTGACTGGATGGGCCCCTCAACTCCCTCCCTGGTCTTGCCAGTCCAGCCAAATAATTTGGCAAAGGGAGACAGTGGAGCCAGATAACACAGTATGGCTGAGAAATGCTGTCTTTCTGTGAACACACTTGCTATCATTTTTTAGCTGTTTATTTTGCACTTGAAAGACTTCCCTTCTCTCCTAAACCTGGAAATACTTACCAAGTACTTACAGACCCTGCCGAGTTCTGTCCACAGCCTCCATCCCCCAAGAGGCTGACGTTCTCAAGTTGGGAAATGGGAAGAGCAGAGGGCGGCTGGGCCGCACGGGCCTTGTGTGGTTCGGTGTCACAGCGGCCCTGAGAAACGTCATGATGGCTGCCCTTCTACAAGCGGGGAAACAGGTTCCGAGGGCCTCGGTAACTCGTGTTCTAACTGGCAGAGCCAGATCTGGGCTCTTTAGGAGGGCGCCAGAGCCCTACCCTTGGCCCCAGGCCTCCTGGTATAGTCTCTGGCGGCTGAGCCTGCCTGGAGCATGGATGCGCGTGTCCGCTCTCTCCAGTGCATGGACTCCTAGCCCCTTGGGGTTCTTCAGTGGCCTGGCAGATAAGATGTGAACAGCAATCAATACTCTGGCCATCAGTCACACTGTCCCGTTACTCGGGCATCTTCCCTGCCAGACCCTGCATCCCACGTGAGCAGGCTGTTGGGCTCTTGGGCACTTCTGTACCTGGATATCATTCCTGAAGTCCACCACCAAGTTGGCTCTGGAGAAAGTTACTGAACAAAGGAGGGAGAGGGACAGAGGGGGCAGGCGTGGCAGGTGTCCCTCAGAGCCCTGCAAGCGGTGCAGACCACCTGTGGCTCAGGACCCCCTAGGCAGAGGAGACGTCCCCATGGAGCAGGCTGCTGGGCACCGTGACCAGCAGTCCCACACCTGCATGTCATCCTCAGGGGTCCCCAGGAACCGGCTGCTTCCTTAGAAGTCATGGTCCTTGGCTTGTTTTACACCATCTCCGAGACCTCAGGATTTCCAGGCTTGGTTTTATAAACCTAGGGGGAAAAAACGCCCAGCCAGACCTGAGGCTCATTACTCATAGAAGCTAATTTTTAAATACACAATTCTAGCATAAATTTACATATAAAGAAGGATCTTGGTCGGAAAAAAATCCTGTTATCATAACATTGTGGTCGGCATACAAAACCACAGGAGGTGCATACGCAGAAGTCATGGTTGCTCAGCAACCATAACTGCCCAGTTTAATGCCTAAGTAGACAGACTGATGGTTGGAATCAAGTGTGGGGAGACCCCTTGCCCGCCACCACTGGTGTTGCTGGGTGATTGCTCAGCCTGCCCAGACAGCCTGCACCGGGAAGGTGATTGTTAAGTAGATGAAAAGCTATTTGGAGCTTCCCAGCCCTGGACGGCCGTGTGCCAGTTACCTGTGCCCACACTGGAGGGTTTCCATCTGGCCTCCCTTGCCATGATGCATTTGTGGACGTGGCACATAGGCCTGCCCTGCCACTCTGGGGTAGCAGGCCTGGGGGCTGGAAATTGCTGGCAGCCACCTCCATGCATCCAGTGACAGGCCGGGCAGAAGGGGTGTGCCTGCAGGAGGCTGGGGAGTGGGGACAAGCCTCGAAACAAGGCCTGGTGGGGTCAGCAGTGGACAGCAGAGGGTGAATAAGGAAGCCCAATATCTACGGCACAGTTCTCCCCTATTTGCCCTAAATTCCTATCCCCTTAGGGTTCTTCAGTGGCCTTGCAGATAAGATGTGAACAGCAATCGATACTCTGGCCATCAATTCCTGGCCAGGCTCTATGTGACAGGACGTTCCCTCCCGCCTACACTGCAAGCTCACCCTGTTCTCTGGCATGAGAGGGATAACCTAGGTCCCTACAAGCTCTTTGTCTGTGGTTATAACAACCCCTGTAGGAAGCCTCTCTGTCTCTGGGGGGCCCTGAGCCCCATGTGCTGGAAGGGAGCACGCACCCCACGCTCCCCAGGCAGGCTGAGCCCACGACCCTCATGGTCCTGCTGCAGGAGCAGGAGGCCTGGGTCCAAGGGTATGGCTCTGGGTCCTTCAAGAGAGTCCAGACCTGGCTCTGTCAGCTAGTAGGAGAGTTGCCAACCCCTGGGGAACCTCAGTTTCCATGTCTATTTTTTAACATCTGCTACATATAGATAATGCACAGCATAATACGAAGAATGGGAAAATGAGATAATGCAAAGAAAAGCCATTGCCTCAATCTGCTAACAGACAAATGCCCACCCCAAACCTTGACCTTATTAGTAAGGAACGCAATAAAGTTTTTTTTTTA
This sequence comes from Manis pentadactyla, assembly GCF_030020395.1. NCBI lineage: Eukaryota > Metazoa > Chordata > Mammalia > Pholidota > Manidae > Manis > Manis pentadactyla. The sequence goes on along the minus strand of NC_080026.1, from coordinate 137,285,922 downwards.
TTCCATCCTTGGATTTCTGAAGTATTTCCCCAAAAGGATGGCCGCCGATGACAGATGGCCTCATCTTGCAGAATATTAATGGGCAGCCCTGCCGCTGTCTGTCTTTTCTGTAGCTGCACTTGTGACCTGGTGGGGTGGCCTGTGTTTGCTGTGACATTAATAGTGAGGAAGGAAGAGTTAAAGCACAGCATGCCTGGAAGAGACCTGAAAACTCCCCGGCTGAACGATTCACCCCTTTCTTAGTTTAGCTAAAAGGCTGAGTTCATACGTTCAATATATTGGGCCTATCACATTGTACTCTTAAATGGCTGTTTCTCCAAGAGTAGAACAATGTAACATTTTAGAAAATCGAAAGAGTGACAAGAAGTAAAATAAAATCCCCCCCATTGCACTTGTACTTTTCAGAGAAAACCACCATCACCGATACTTGTCCATGCATCTCCTCAATATTATGATTCACTTCACAATAAACTTCCTTAATGTCACAGCCTGTGTCAGTGCGCAGATGTCCATATATAAAATATTCAAGGAATGAGGGCAGGAACTCTTCAGCTTTTAATCTGTGTTCTTCACTACGTGAGCTAAGGTTTTGCAGTGTTTCAGCTCAGGAAAATGCACATAGCTGTGGCGTTGATCAGTGATCGCTCACTAAAGTATTTCACATAACTAGAGTGATAAGTATTATCTAAGTAGTGTGCGCTTTGCTCATTGGACACATCGCTTTCCCTCTTTTATGTCAAAGAGACTTAGTATGCGGCTCAAGTTGAGGTCCCCTTATCAGCAGCACCGCTCTGACACCCAATGGAGTGGTTACATTTATTATGAAAACATTGTTCAACTTTATCACAAGTTAAAATTCATGTACATTCTGCCCAGAGGGTGCAAGCGGAAAAATGTGCAGCTTTCACTATCAGAACTGTCTCACTATGTGGGATCTTATTTTGATAAGTGAGCATTTTGAGCATCATCTCTGGCCCTGTGAGTTAGCGTTTCTCCAATTCCTTTTTGAAATGAGGTGGAAGACAAATAAACAGTCTTATAGCATCTTAGCTCCACTCCGATGAGGGAGGCTACAAAACCACGGGTGTGTCATCCTTCTGTCCACATGCATTTTTGGTGAGACGCATAAAATTGGAGCACCTGTGATTGACTGATAAGTCCTGCAGTGGTTGATTCCAATTTTCAGAACTCCTACCTCCCCACTCATCATAGAGGAAGAAATGATTGCAAATGTCACATGGCTCATCTTTTCCCTCAAGAAACACACTCATTGTGAGTCATGCCGACTTCCTGGAATCTTCGGAGACCTGGATACACAGCTTTCCCATGGCCTGCCCCTGTTCCCAGGCTGCTTTCTCTGTTCTTCCAGCCTTCTCTCCAACTCTCTCTCCTGGCTGGCTGAGGCTCACCATCTCTGTTCCCCATGCTTTTCAACACCCGACCCAATGATCAGTCCTCTCTCTGGGGAAGAAGGCAGCTTCTCTTGGCTCAGGCTGTCTGCAGAGGCACCCATGCCCTGCTATGCCTTTTGTGTGTAAATTAGAACCCCAGGTTTCTAACCCACAAGCCCCTTAGAGACCAACTAGGGACTACTACATGTTTTAGAAGAGAAGACTATCAGTCCTCCGATTCATTCATAAACATTTACTGAGCGTGCACTATGTGCTAAGATTAGATCCAAAATCTGTTTTGATAAACTAAATTAAAAAAATTCATGGGGCTGGAGCTCAGGGTTATAGCTATTCACTGAGGTCAATTCAGGAGCCTGTTCTCAGAGACCTACTTTTGCATGAACAAGTTTACCTTCCTTCATTTTCACAAACAACATCTTCTTCCGTAAAGATTCATCCAGGCTGCCCATCCTCTAAAATGATACTTTCTCATTCCTTCTGCTTGTGAATCTGTTCCCGACTGCTCTAATCTCCAAGGCCAGCTGCCTGGAGAAAGAACATCACATTTCCCTGCGGGCCTCACTTCCCGGATGCATAAGTCACACTGGCAAAGAGGTGAGTCATTTAAGTACATTTTCTTCTTTCTGGGTTTTAAGTTTTCATGTTGCTTTTGCAAAATGCAGCAAAGGCCAGGAGGTAGACATAAAGTGTGCAGGTCACATCAAATCTGAGTATGTCCAGAAGCTATGGTTCAAAGCAGAGTCTATCTGGGTTGGGAGAGAAAATAAAGGGAAACTCATGAGATAATGCTTGAGACAGATTGTCAATAGCACGTGGAAAGGCCATTTCACTTGATCAGCTGGGCTGTCTCGAGCAGAATTTTGATTAAAGAAGATATTCTGGGAAGGGTTGGTGTGGACAGGTCACCTGAACAACAACTGCTCAGGATGAATGCATGTGGAGTGCGGCGCATGGAACCGCGATGGAGTGAGGCTGCCCAAGGGAGGGCGGCCCCGTCTCCTGAGTCCGGCTGCCTGGGCTGCCTGGAATAGCTGACCAGATGCTACCCAGAGAGCCCATAAAGCCAGGGAATGCCCGGAAAACTGCCCAACGGCATGGTCTGGGAAGACTGGGATCAAGGAGCTGGGCCGCCTGCCCTTCACGGGAGCAGCCGATGGAACAGCCCTCACCTGCTGGCTTTTCCTGAGTCCTGGATGGCGTGTGCAGGCCTTTGGGGTCCTCTCAGACTCCCAAACAGAGGCGACTGAAGAACTTCAGTGTAAGAAGTGTACGTAAATACGCAAGTTAATGCCATGTGGGAACTTCCAGAAAAAATATATTTAGGGGTCCATGTTCAGGAATGAGCAGCTTCCAGATGCAAATGTCATTCTCCCTTTGGCCCACTGGGCCCTGGAAAGTGGAAGCTGCTTCAGGAAAGGGTGCTGCCCTGTGGGGGGGCTGTCACCCCCCCCTGCCTGCCATGCTGCCCCTCTCGCCCTTCTGGCCGCCCCCGTCCCAGGGGTTTCCCTTCCCCGGTCTTACCCAGGAAGGCGGAGGCTTCATCTAAAGAGCTGCGCCGAGAACTCCCCGGACCGGAGGGCCCTGGGCTGTGACGTCCGCGCGGTCCCCCCGCAGACAGGCGCTGGCTTAGGGGCTCTGCGCGGGGACAGCGCGCGCCTCCACCGACAGGGGGCGCAGCTCCGCCGGGAGGGGTTCGGGCGGCTCTCCGATGCCGCGGAGGCAGCTCAGGGAAGGCGACCCCTTCCCAGTGTAGGGCTGCACGCTGTGTTCTGGCCGGCGGTTTGGCTGAGCCGCTGGGTCACGGCCTGGGTGTGGCTGTGCGGGGGTGGGGGTCCCTGACCGGTGCCATGTCCTGCCTCAGCCCAGCCCCCTCTCCAGGATTCCCAGGGCCCCGCCTGCTCTCCTCTCCTGTCCCTCTGGGCCTTGCTGGTGGATGGGTAGGGAATGGGGGCTAATTCCCACTCTAGAAGCGCCAACCGGTCCCTGGGCTGAACCTCCAGGAGGCCTTTTACCCAGAATCCTCTGGAGAAGCAGCCAAGGGCAATAGGGACTGTAGGAATTTCCAAAAGATGTGCCTGGACGTGGCTCTGGGTGCCTTCCAATGGCCAGCTAGGGCTGGCCAAGATTGAAGTGTCCACCTTCATTTCTGGCCAGGATGTTCCTGGCGCCTGACAGGTCTTACCTGTTGGACCCAAGAACCCACCTTCCTAATTCAGAACAGGCGTTGAACTTCTGTGCAAGATTTTTCTTGGGGTGACCTTCCAAAGGGCTGTGGGTGTGGCTGAAACAAGTCCTGGGACAGAGGGACAGAGGCTTTCTCTGGCATTGGGCACCCCAGGGGTGCTCTGCATGCCTGAGCCGCAGTTCCGTGCAGTCCTGGTCATCAGCTCTGCCCCCACCACCAAAAGCACCCCCCAGGAGCACACATCTCTGCTGATGAACCCTAACCCTTGGAGCCCCGCTGGAGATGATCCCCCCAAGAGTGATCTGGGCACCTCCCAACTGCCCAAGCAACATACTGACCTCAGTGGGGTCTGAGCAAGGAAGGCAAGAGGCAGCCACCTCTGAGTCTAGAAAGGGAAATTAGGACAGTTTATTATTTCCCTGTTGTACTGGGCAAATAGACGTCAAGATAAATTATTGGTGCCCAAAGTCTACTTGATGCAAACCCCTTGAGTGAGAGCAGACTTTAATGGACATATGCTGGCCTGTCCCTGCCCCCACCTCAAGGCTGCTATTAACTTTCTATGCGCTGGGGAAACTTTGGCTCATGGCCTAAATAATAGAAGAATAATTAGAATAATTACTGGAGAAGGCCAGGTCAAATATCTGAGGATCTTCTCTTCACGGTGGTTATCTTTATTTTTTTTAAGAAAAATTTTAAATTAACCTAACACTGTTACTTTGCATCCAGAATATTTATTTTATATAAAATAAAATCATTGCCTTGACCCCTGAGTAAACATTCAAAAATTTTTAAAAAATGATAGAAATTAATGCTTTTTGGGCCCTTCCATATGGATGAAACTGTCTTGCCCACTGTTGGTTTATTGTTCTCAGCCAGGCGAGCCTGGGAGATGCAGTTCAGCTCATCCAGCCCACCTGAGGGGCTCAAGAAAGCCGGGGACATGGGTCCCCCTGTGTCCTTCCTGTAGCTGCTTTTACAGAGGTGAGGCAAGAACACCTGAAGTTTAGACAGAAGACCCCTCCCCAGGCTGGATGGCCAGTGAGGGAGGGCCCCTGGGGGAGCCATCACACCTGGCTGCAGCTGCCCAGTGCCTGGCTTCAGCCTCCTGCGACTGGGGAGCTTGAATGCACCCCTGCACACATGTAGCTTCTTCTGACTGTCACCACAGCCCCCAGCATTGGGGTCCTCACCTCTTCCATCTCCCTGGGCAGCTGCCCCACCAGGTACCAGGTCTTGGTGGGAGTCAGGGCTCCGATCCAAGCTTGGGACCTGTTAGGTCTGAGCGCCCTGGGAACAGATGTCACTGATTGCTTAGTGACTCTATTTCCTTATTTATGAAATGGAGATACACCCACATCACGCAGGATTATGGAGTAAGTTGACATTTTTACTGGAGTGCCTGACAGGAAGGAAGGGTGAATTCGTGGCAACCTATAGTTTTGATACCACCTCTGTGTGTCGTAACGACTGACCAAGACAGAAGGCACTGGAGAAGCACACCACGTCCGCCCGGGACGAGACCCTTGGTCTCCCACCCTGCCCGTGGTGATGGTGTGTACCCAAGGCTCGTCCTGTCCATCTCCTCCCAGCCCCGTTATAACATCTGGATTTAACTCGTGGTTAGTAGCGTGCAGGGAGGTGGGGGAAGCAGGAGAAAAGGCAACCTTTTCTCCTTTAAAACATAAAACAGCATAGACTGATTGAAAGCAGCCGTTTGAAGAGCTAGGTTGCATGGAATCAACAAATACCCTGATGCATATAGCTACCGGGAGGAGAGGCGCCCTGGGATGGCAATTCTCCCCGAGAGCTCCCCTGCGATGCCAAGGTGCCGTGCAGCATGCCACCCCAACTCCCTGCGTGCTTGGGAGTGAATGCTGGCTGATCCACAGGCTTCCGCACAGCCAGGCAGCCATCCAGCATGTCACTGAGGTCTTTAAATATTCCTCCTCCTCGTTCTTGATAATTAATACTATGCATCAATAATGCCATGCTTCAAACCTGAATCTATTATGAACTTGACAGTCTCTCCGTTGAGTTTGTTTTCACCCTAAGAGCGTCAGGGACTCTGACGAGTAGCTACTCCCAGGAAACCGAGTGACTGAGAGGTGATCTTTGGCTGTGTAGTGGCCATCAGGTTAGCCAACGGCTTGGTTCCCCAGGTCTGGTCACGTGGCTAGTGTGAACAAAAACAACCAAAATCGCTTTCTCCACTGCTACAGGCAGCAGCATCCTTGTGTATGGCTACCACACTCATTAGGTTTCAAGGCAATAAAATCAGGGATTTGAGTCTGAAATCCTGAGGTACGGGTTTCCCTTTCCCGTGTACACACCACTGCCCTGAATTCCTTTTCAGGACTTGCTCACCCATGCATATGGCACTGGAACTCTAGAATCAAGGCATATAAGCCATCCCCGCACCCCTGCATTTGAGAGATTCCTAAATGAGAACTTATTATCAACCTGTCATTCTTCCATAATTATCCTAGGCCAGGACGTTCTCAGTTGTTTCCATATCATTTGGAATGACACAGAGTAGATATTACCCTTGTCTGTATATGCACACAGCAAGGTTTGCAGTGAGTACTCACCCATTTGCATTTCGAAAGAGGCAGAGGCCTGACAGAGATTTTTGAGCTATTATGAAGCACTTATTAGTAGAAATTGAACCATCCCCCTACATCATTTCCTTCCTCATCATCATTATTTCTGCAAATTCTCTGCTCCTTCCAAAAATTCTAGGGCACACTGTCTAAAAAGATCATCTGCCCCTAAAAGCATTATTCATTTGGGTTAATATAGCTCCAAATTTGAATAGCTCCTTTCTTAATATTTTCCAGAGATCATGGAGGGTCACCTAGAGAGAAAATCTATGTTTTCTTTATGTTGCCAAAATGCAGACCCACAGACTTGCATGTGCATGTTTGTGTGTGTGAAATATAAGAAATTATATGCATGTGATGCATCCCCAAAATATAAGAAAAGTGTATGTGCATATGTGGGTGTGATGCACACACACAACATAAATTATATATGTGTGCGTGTGTGTGCATCTGTGTTAATTTGTATATGTGCTCATACATATGTGTAGACACTGGACCAGTCAGTGAGTGGGGGAAGGACTGTCACATTATGGGTTTAAATTTGCTTTTTAAGGAAAATTATCTGCTAAAAAAGCTCAGGTGTGGTAGCAGAAAAATGTAGGATTTGAAATGTTCTCTGCTACTCTGTATTAAAACCCTCATTCTTGTAATCAGTCATTTTCATGACGTTTAAAAATACCTCAGTGCCAAATGGAGAATTGGATTCTTTTAGGACAGGGGCAGCGCTAAGACCATCTTTTTAAGTGTTACCCTATGCCCTCTGTGTTTACTCCTCCTTTTATTTACTTTCCCCTTATTCAGCTTTGCCTCTGCTCCTGTTTTCTGCACCCCAGCTCCTGCTGTGTGGACACAGGGCCCTCTCAGAGCTCCCCTCCCAGGCCTGGGTCAGGGCTACCTGCTGCCATGGCCTTCTTTTGCCTTCTGGGGGGCCCCCGGGCCTTCCTTTCTCCCTGCAGTGGCCCAGCCTGGCTTGGCTCCTTTCCTACTGAGGCACAGAGATTTCCCCCTGGAGATGGGCCTGGGCAGGGTCTGCAGTCTGCTGCCCCCTCCCCATGCTCTGGAGCAGGCTTTGGCTCTGCCGTTGTCCCTCCCAACCCGGGTAGGCTGTTCCCGCCCTGTCCAGTTGCACTGCGGCCTCCTCTCAGAGAGGTCTCCGGGCTGCTCCTTGTGTTTTCTGTCCACTCACCAGCTGACAGCATGGCAGGAGAGGCTGCTCTGCAAAGTGTAGGTCCCCAGAGGTCACCTTCCTCAGGCCCCCAGCAGGGCAGATTGCGACTTGCCAGTGGGGGCAGACATGCACGCTCCCCACCGTGATAAAAGACGCTGGAGCAGGGACTCATCAGGATGTTCACAGAGAAGCCCCGGGGAGCTTCCCATGGAACGTGGAATTAAATTTGGGTATCATCATTATTATCAATTATTATTTATTGCGTGCCCACTGGCGGCCCTAGCACGCTCCAGGTTTAATGTTGCAATAAGACCTTATTTGTGCAGTTCCCACTAGGGTCCCGAATTTCAGTCCTCATCCAAATCACCTTCATGAGATGCTTTAATGATTTTTAGATTCTGAGATTAAATCTTTTCCATCTCTCATTTCCCTATGTCTTTATAGCTTTTAATCATTTTAGCTTTTCCTATAATGTTCAAATTTTTCTGGTCTTTTCCTTATTTTCACTTTTCTTCTTTTTATTTTCTTTTGTCCTTTCCATTCCCTCTGCTGGCAGGTACAATTCTGAGTTGTCCTCACACTCCAGGTTGACCTTTGGGCTAAAAATGAACTCCATTTCTTCTCTCTGCCTTTCTGAATTTAAGATGTGTGCCGGTGGTGTCTGCTCTGACCTGGCAGAGTCTGGCAGGCTTCCCATCCATTTTCCACGGAGTGTTTCAGGGCTGGGATGAGCCCAGGTGGGGAAAAGACTATAGAAGGTGGGAGGAGAGAGGAGCCCTTCAGGAGGCCCCCCAGGGCCGTGGCATCGACCTGGGGAGAAGCGGTCTGACCTGCCTTGTGACTCCAGCGTGGCCTGTTGGTGCTCAGGCATTGCATTCTGGTATTGCATGCAAAATCTCCAGTTCACTGTAAGCAAATCAGGCCTAACGTGAATCAATAACCATTTCCGAGTTCATTATGGAGTTCACGGGCACCGTTTTATGAACCTTTATTGTTTAAGAGAACCCTGAGCACCTCTCTCCGAGCAGCCTGGAATTATGAATGTCTTCAACAGTGTGACCAAAATGTTCCTATTTATTAGATTTTAGTGGTGGACTAATGCTAGACTACATTTTTAGACACAGTTCCTTTATCACTTAAAAAAAAAAAAGCCCTGCCGTGGGAAACGGAGAGCGTGAGGCTACAGCACCATCCTTCAGTTTCCGCCTTTGGAAAACAGTCTAAATCAACCAAAGACAAGCTGTCTACAAATTATCCTGAGCTGCAGTGAGGTAAGGTCGGCGCAGCCCCGTTTCAGGGAGCGTTTATCAAACCCCGCTAACTGCCACCCATTTTCTTCAGATCTAATAGATCTCAGGATACGGGCAAGAGAAGCACTGGTATCAGACCAACAGCCCCACCACCCTCACTTTTTGGAAGGAAGTGAAGAACAGGAGGCCCTCTCCGCACTAGGTCTGTAGTCCCCTAAACTACAGCTGCCCTTGGGAGTGGCACACTCAGGCTTCAGAGGAAAAGAATTAGTGTTTCATTTTCCAAGACTGTCACACCCCACCTTAACGAGCACTTAAAAGAGACAAATGTGCTGGGAATGAAAAGATTTATTCGAGATATTTAAATACTCTCTCTCAGCTATAGCCAAGCTGACACACTTGGCTCTCACAATGATATTTTTCTGTTGTTTTTGATAATACGCAATAGAAGTCTGTTGCTCGCCCTGCCCTTGTGGAGAGCACGTCTCACACGTTGGCACGTTAGGGGCAGAGGCGGTAATGGCAGGTCCTGATGACAGTGCCCTGCCATGACAAGCGCAAAAATTAAGATATTTAATTACATTTCTGAATGCAAACAGCTAAATAAATATCTTGTTAATTAAAAAAAAAAAAGAATAGCACAACAGATCTTCAACACTTTACAGCACACTAAAATCCTGTGAGAGTTATGGCGCACCGTCCGTTACAATCAGCCATGAAGTACAGTACCAAGGTAATGTGGGTTTAAGAAGGAACTACTGCAGAATGTATATTTTCATTATCAAAAACGTTAAGCCATTTATCCTGAGGAGTCAGAATAATCATTAATGGCTGGGAATTTATGGTGCCAGATCTTAAACTAATGTGAATGATTCCAGGTGTTACTAATGGCTTCAGTGAAATGTGCCAGTACCTAAGACTTCTACTAAATCTGAGGTAATAGTCGGATGCTTAATCTCGACAGATGAGTAGCAATTTAACTGACACATTGATTGGATTCTGTAGGTTTAAATGGCACCCATTGTGAAGGTACACGGTCAAACAGCAGTCCGGAGGGCGACTTAGAAGTCATTCTCTTTGCAGGCGCTCCCACACCAGCGCTGCAAAGATGGCACGGAACCCACGTGCAAGAGATGTTATTTTATGTGCGTGGTTCCTTTTTGTGACACAAGCAAAAACAGAGTTTAAAACTCTCCTGCCAGCTTTCAATCCTTCTGTCTACAATCTTTGGACAATTCTTTGAGATGGTTGCCTGACAGCCCAGGAGTGCCTAAGTGGGAGATGTCAGGCCAGGTGAGTATTTTGATGGAGCCTGACCCGTACACTTAAGTGCAGCCCTGTGAACAGGCTTTGTCCGAATATGTGCACCTTCACACTCCGTCATCCCGGGCCCCACGTCACATCTGTTCCACCTCCTGTTGGATGTTTCTAGTGGGTGCCTTCATTGAATGGAACAGAGTGGAGCCCTGTCTGATTCTGGGTCAGAATCATAACCATGTACAGAATTGTACCCTGGTGGTGCCAGGGCCCCGGGTCTGGAGGCTTCCTGCCCTGGACGCCCTTGTAGCGTCTACTCTTGTGCTCATTAACAATGACCGTTGGAGCTGTGGGACCCACTGCCCTGAGCACGGAGCATGCGTGGCGGAGGTTCCTGATCGCTGTCAACATCCTTTGAAAGCCCATAAAAATAAATTATCCATAGGTTTACCTGTCGGGAAGATAGATTCGGTGCATCCGACTGTTGCAGGCATTTCAAGTGACAGGGGTGCCTATCATGTTCCTGTAATAGGGTCAAACAGCTGGACGGGGATTTAACGCTCAGCAAGGCCAGAAGGGCTGAGCACTTGTAGGGGAGGATGGATGGAGTGATAGGAGGCAGCAGGACCTGTTTATTACAGCGTTTTTCTGCTTCACTGCAGACCTGTAATGATTGCCACAGAGCTCGATTGACGGCTGCCCTCTGTCTTCCAGCGCTTCCAGGAAAGTGGGTGAAGGCAGAGAAGGATGCCTGCTGACCTATCGCTCTGCTCTGTCAAGAGTTCAATTTACTTCTCTTGACAAGCATCCAGGAGCTGCTGCGGGTTGCGTTTGATTGGTCCATGTAGGTTAAATAAAAATTGGTTTAATGAATATTTCAAAATGCCTTGTCAGGATCAGGTATTTTAATTAAGGAACATGCATTCCGTATGTTGAGAGGGGCCTCCTTTCCTCCAGCGCCCTTCATGGGTGTCTGTGGGGCCCTCGGCTACAAGGAAAACAGGAAGAGACAATGGGTGGGTGGCTGATGTTTGGGTTCTGAAATGCATATAAGGTGTTTATAAAGAGGAGGAGGGCAGACGGCGGGGGAGGCACGGCCGTATGTAAACGATGAAGCCCACCCGTTGCCAAAACCCGGCCTGGGTGAGTGGACTGGCTGCGTGACTTCCTTCTCCAGCCTGAGGCACTCTGGCTGAGGCACATTTTGGGTCACCCTGCCTTGTTCCCAGGGGGATTCTGAGTCAGGGAATGTCCTGCTCGGACTGGCACTGACTCTCCATGAGGCTTCAATGTGGGATGCGTCTGGTTTGAGTTGGATGTCACCTGTTTGCCCCTTCACTGCCTGGGTATAAGCGAGGGGCACAGAATGGTTCATATTCATTCCTGTACCTTTGCAATATCATGTGTGGTTCATTCCATTCCACTCCATGGAAACATAAAGTGCCCCTCACTGTGGCAAGAATGGAGGGTCCCTGGAAGAACAGGCCTCGTGTTCCCTCCTGGAGCTTGCACATGGGGGTGAGCTGGAGAGAATCCTGGCAGGTGAGCTGGTGTCGCCAGTGTGGGAGAGTGGGAAGGCCAGCAAGGCCCCTAGTGCTGCGCTCCTCGCCTGCAGGTGCCCGGTCACTGTGCTGGCATCTTGATAGTGTGGCCTTGCCTCAGTTTCCTTACTGGTGTATTGCTTCCTGGAGGCCATGATATAAGCTGAGGGGACTGTCACTGAGTCAGACACAGAATTGAAGAGGTGCTCCAGCTCCTCCTCTTACTTAAATACCAGATGTAATGGAATCAAGGTCCTGCCTCAAAGTCATGTAATATAAATTGGATGCTTCTCTTTTTCTCTGCTTTGTAGAAAGAAGAAGTGCATCTTGGAGCGCTGCATCTCGAGCCCAGTACATTCAAAGTGAAGGGAAAGCCTGCCATTAAGCCCTCAGGGCCTGGGCAGGAAGGAGGACTCTACACTGGCAGGGGAATCATATTATTTGTATGGCATCTTGCTAATGGAATTGTAAGCCCATTTCACATGCTTATTGCAAATGCTTACTTTTTCCTATGCTGTCCACTGCTATCGCTAGCAGGCTCAGATTCAAATGGAATGCTACTTCTGATGAGCTTGAGGAGTCAGTGTGGGCAGCATTTGATTGGTTCATGTAGGTTAAATAAAAATTGGTTTAATAAACATTTCCACATACCTTGTCAGGATCAGGCATTTTAATTAAGGAACATGCTGTATGTTGAGTCAGGATAAAGCACCCAAATGTTTTTCTACAGGAGGAGGATATTCTGAGGCTGAAACCTTCCAGCTGAGGGTCTGATAGTTGCCTCTTCTTACCTCAGGGCCAGGACCCAGAGAGGGTGGGGCCTTCCAAGGTACCGGGTTCAGAACATGCCCAAGAGGGTAGGTAACTTATCCCTGTGGAAGTGGACAGTCCCATGTAGGTGGCTTTTGTTGGTTTCCAAAAGTGACTGATTACTTGGCCACATCCAATGGCTCAGATTTTGTTTGAAATTATAAGTCACATTCCCTAATTGATGTTATGTAGCCAGGTGAGGTGAGTGTCGTTAGCGCCTTATATAAACTCCATGTGGTAAAGCACCTACTTGTGGCCCAGACCGGTTGGAGGGGACAGACAGACTCACAAAGGGCAAGAGTGACAAAGCTTTAAAATGTTCCAAAGAATCTAAGATGCAGAGTATGTTATTCATTTCCAAGGGCCACTGTAACAAAACCCCACAGACGGGTGGCTTAGGCCAAGAGACATTTATTTCCTCAAAGTTCTGGGGCCCGGAAGTCCGGAATCAAGGTGTGGGCAGAGCTGTGCTCTCTCTGAAATGTAGGGGGAAGTCCTTCCTTTTTCTTCTGGTCCTGGTGCACTGACGATCTTGGCTTGTGGACTCGGCCCTCCGGCACATGGCCGTGCACCTGTGCGTGAGCCTCCACTCGGGCTCTCCCTGTGTGTCATCCCACCCCTCCACGTGCCCTGTGGGGTTGAGTCTCATCCTAATGACTGCTTAATTTCATTACATTTGCAAAGACCTTATTTCCAAATAAAGTCACATGAACAGGTACTAGGGTTTAGGATTCCAGTATATATTTTGGGGGGACACAATCCAATCCAAAGAAGGGATGTGTGTCCCGCTTGTGATCACAGTTGCCTTGTGAGTGTCAGAAACCTCTCCTCCTGCTCTTGTTCACTCTGGCTCTTCTGCCGTATCTTCCCATGAGCATACAAAGTCGTGTTTTCACAGAATTAGGCAGTTCTCTGCCTGTCTCATATGAAGTGGAGGCTGTTTCAGGATAGAGAAGGACTCTCTCTCTGGACCGGTGGAGGGACGCTGCGCTGGGGGCTTCTCTGTGTGTATGCCTGGGTCCTGACCCTTTTTGCTGATATGAGGACTTTCTCTTTTTTCACTATCATGGATAATGCTGCCATGTAGGGAGGCGTTTATTTTTTTTAGGGACAAGCATAAAAATTTGGAATTCTTCTTGTATCAAAGGATATCGTGATTTTGATGATGTTAGATACTGTCATGGAATATTCCAGAGCCATGTTTGCCCAAGTTACAGTGTTGCCTACCAGGGGGACGTGAATCCCTTTGCCAGCTCTCCAGCCAGCACTGGGGCTGCCATCTCTTTTTGTTAATTTCACAAAAACAAACCAAATCTTTGCTGTCTGGCTTTTACCCTTCTTCTGGACTGAGAGCTACACTAGACTATAAACTTCATAAGGAGGGATGATGTCTTTTTTGGCCACTATAAGTATTTGTTGACTAAATACATGACAGATAAGAATAAATGAGTAAGTGTAGGCTTTGGCCCCAAGCAGTTCACAGTGGGTGTGTGGGGACAACTTGCAGAGCGGGGAGTGAACCCCATGCGGTGCCCAGATGCAGAAATGAAGAGCCTCTGCTATGTGCTCATGAGTGCCGGGTGCATGAAGGGGAGTTGCCTCTTAGTCCGTGGGGTCAGCTGTGCACTGTCCCATTTCCCAGGTGAGGAGGTGGACGCAGAGATGGACACAGAGATGGCTGCTTGGTCATCCTGTGCATGCGTGTCCAGCCCCAGGAACTGACCCTAATCATGGGGCAGGCATGATGCCCATGGAGATGCCTCAGCATCTGCAGGAAGTCCTTGGGCGGGGGCAGTAGGGCAGGGGTGTCTATAAGCTGGTGTCGTCCACCAGGCATGGCCTCTCATGGAGCGCGGAGTCCTCCTTCTCCACCTGCGCCTCCCAGGGACATGCGGCGCCTCTGCAACAGCCAAGAGCCACTGCGTCAGAAGGGCCAAGGCTAGGGGAGGTCTCCTCATTAACAGGCCGAGGGTTTGTTGCCCACACTGGAAACATGGCTAATTGCCATTTTTAATGGGGTTGATTTAGCAGCAACAATTTTGCAATTTTCTCTTCTCCCTGGGGCTATCACCTGGGCCCCAGGCACCTGGGAAAGAAGGCTGGCTGCTAGGGTCTGCCAAGCTCCCTGGGGCTGGCCGGCTCCCGGGCCCTGACTCTTCAGAGCCCCTGGGGACTAATGAGCCCCCCACAGCTGCTGTGCCCTCTGAGGCGCGCCTGCTGTGAGAGTGGGGCTGGCGACAGCGCGCCCCTGCGGTGCGGGGCCCTCCTCCTCAGGTGGCCGGGGCTGGGGGGAGTCTTTCTGGCTCCATCGTAGCGAGAGAAGAGCCAGGGGCCGGGTTTCCAGGCCTGTGTCCCTGCACCGAAGCCCAGTCCACTTGTCAGAGCTCTTTGGGAGGGGGTCCAGCCGCTGGGAGACGCTCAGTATCTCACCACTTTAAGTATTAAACATTTTAACATTGACTTTAATGTTGAAGAGTTACTCGTTGAGAATTCGGGCCCCACAGACCCATACGGCTAGGGTCCCAAGGACCTTGTTTCTGGAGTGGTGTCTGAGCCCAGGGGGAGCAGCCCTCTTAGCTGCAGGGGAGGCTCTGGCCCTGTGTCCTCAGGTGTGGGACCGTGTGGCCAAGTGGGCGCCGCTGCCCTGCCCGGGACTGAGGACGGCAGAGCCCACCCTTGCTCACACTCGGGCACTGTGCACAAACGGCCTCTGGCTTCCTGTCGGCCATTCCTCCTCTTCGGATTCCACTCGGTACCCACAGCTGTCCTGGGGCGCCTGGCCTGGGTGCTGTTCGGCGGGGCCCCCTGCGGCCTCAAAAGTCATGTGCACCCAGGGCCTCTGCTGTGGCCTCCTGGCCTTGGGCCACTCAGGCCCCGTCTGGGGGAAGGCCCTCCCCTCTGGGTGGCTATCTCTAAAAGGTGGTGCCCCTTCCCATGGTCCTTCCTGGGTGTAGTCCCAGGAAGCCCCTGTGTCCTCCAGGCCTTTCCGACCCTTAAAAAGAAATGCTGGCTGGACGCTGCCCTGCTGCCCATCAGCGAGGACCTCAGCCTGCAAACAGCGCCCAGTTCAGGCAGGTGCCAAATGGGCTGTGCTGGGAAGAGTTCACCTGGGTGCTTCCTGCTTCCGGAGGACGGTTTCATGTCACTTGATGGCTCAAGAAGGAGGGCCTGAGGGTGGAGTGGGAACCTGAGACGCATGCGCAGCAGCAGGAGCCTTGGTGACGACTGCCCTGGGGCAGGTGAGGACAGCCTGTTCCCATTCTCTAGCCACAGAGAGTGTCCCTCTAGCTGGACCATGTCCCCCCAGTGGGGCTGTGCCCCAGGAGCTTCTGAGGAGGGGGTGCAGAGGGCTTCTGTTCCACACCGGCCCTAACCAGCAGCCCCCAGGAAGACCCCCCCTTGCCTTTCACCCTGGCAGCCCCGTGGTGCTGGGCATAGACTGAGCTGGACCTTTGATTTTGCAGAACAACCTGCTGGCACCCTAACTTTAGATCCCACCAGGCATGCCCTCCTGTGCCCCTCAAGGTTGCCCCATTTCCACTTCACAGACCATCGCGTCCTTGTGGCCAAGTCAGCTGGCGAAGAGCATTTGACAGGCTCTCTGATGCTGTGGGTTGCTGAGTAAGTGGCCAAAGGCCTGGGAACCGGAGGCTTCTCAGGGATCATGGGGAATGAGGGATTTTGCAAGAAGGTGACTCCCTTGACGGCACAGTCCTGGTAGAACTGCTGAGGAATCGGCCCAGGCAGCACGCGGCCCACCTCCTGGACGCCGGGCTTCGCAGAGGCCTTCTCCCCCTGGGCCTTCCTTTCTGAATCCGGGAGGAGGGTGACTGATGCCTGATCCCCGGGGCATGTGGGTCAGGTGCCAGGGAGCCGAGACCCCTATCCCCAGCTCCCAGTTTTCCAGCCCATCTGTCATTCTGCCTGGAGGCTGGTGGAATCTGGGACCCCCCACAGACACAGTCAGGGTGCTCTTCCCTCTGCTAAGGGATGGAGGCACCTCCTCTGTGCAGGCAGGCGGCCAGGCATAAGGGCGGACAGCAAGGACATGTGTCCTGTCCCAGGCCTTCCTCCCGAGAAGACGGGACCCCGCAGATGGTTCACCCCACATCGCGGGGCCTTGCTGGGAGGGGTGTGGCTGTAGGCTTTCGCCTCTCCTGTGTCTGCTTTTTCTGGGGGCTTCCAAAGGGCATGCTGACTTTAATTCTGAAATTTCAGTCTGTGGTTCAAATGAGTCCCTGCTTGTCATTGACCGTGATGGGCACCACTGTCAGATCGGCCTGGTCTGCTCTGATGAAATCAGAAGTCAGGATGAGAGCAGAGTGAGCAGCCAGAGGCACTATCGTCTCCGCTTTGGGCCGAGGACTGTGTGCCTCAGGCTCCAGTCCTGTCCCAGCGGGATCCCCATGAGCAGGCCGTCCTGCTTTGTTTTCATGTCCTCATCGTCCTAGCTGTGCCTCTCATCATGGCCTCTTGAGCAGAAGACGGCCCAGTGGTATTCTGCTTGTTGGTGCCCTCGTGCAGAGCAGATGTCAGCAGGTGCAGAGGCCTGGCATGCAGAACAAGAGATCTGTCTTGCCCTCGGTGCTGTGTAGCATAAACCTGGGATCTGGGAGACCCAGCAAGACCTGGTGTGACCCTCCTTGAGCCACCAGAAGCCTGATGTCTGTCCATGAAGACAGTAAACGACCGTAATTGAATCCAATTAGAAGGAGATTGCCTAACTTTAAACAAATGGCGAACCAGGGGAGCATTCTCTGGTGGGCTGCGAATTACTCGCGTTGGCACTCTCAGGCGCTGTCAGGCCGAGCACGTACCCAACTTGGAGCCAAATGCGCTAATGCTGAGAATTAGTTTAAAAGCACATGAGAGACTGGGAAAAAAGAGTGATTTTAGGACTTAATAATTTAAAGGCCCAGTTTGCTCTATTGGAATATAGGCTGACTGGATTACCTTCTCATTTCACAATTAAAATAGTCCAGGAGTTCTAATTCACAGGATATTAACTCCTCTTTATCAAACCTTACACTGTTTTTCCTTCCTCTGTCCCAGTTTAAAAGAAATTTCTCCATGGAGACAGTAAATGTTTTCAATAAAAAGTTGATAATCCACTTTTGCCATAATTTAAAAGTAACGTAAGTTAAACCTTATGATCATATGACTTGATGTATTCCATTTGGGGTCTTTCGTCCCTCACAGCCTGAGCCAGAGAAGAAGGGACAATTTCAGAAATATAGGGAAATGGCATCATGCCCGTTTGAGAGAACATGCCATGATATGTGGAAGCTGTAAGATAACCCTGGCATCTGTGCTGTTGATTAGACATGTCCTTGGACCAGGCTGGTGTTCTGGGCATGGAGCACATGTTGCCCCTGCCTGGGCTTCTGTATGAGCCCCACTCTACCAAAAGCACAGTTTCTATAAACCATACGCATTTTCATGTCCTTCAAGGAGCAAATGGAAATGGTTAAACCAGCTGTGGTGCGTCCATACCAGGGAATATTACTCAGAAATAAAAAAGGAGCAAACCACTGACAGAGAAGCAGCATGGATGTATCTTCACCGAAATATGCCAAGTGAATAAAAGCCAATCTTGAAAGGTTAGATATTGTATGGTTCCCTTTACATAACCGTTGTTTTTTGTTGTTCAGTTGATTTAGAGATGTGTTGCTATTTATGATATGTTATTTATGTTATTACTGTTCTTGAAATGACAAAATTCCAGAAATGAAGAACAGATTAGTGGTTGGCCATGGGTGGAGGTGGGGGTTGGGAGGGCAGCCCTGGGGGAAGGCATCAGAGGACAGCATGAGGGGCCCGTATGGTGATGGAGGTGCCCTGTATCTTGACCATGGGGGTGGATATGTGAGCCCACACATGTGACAACTGTAGAGGATTAAATACACACGTGCACAACAAATGAGGAATATGGAGCATTCATCCCCAGAGAGGACACCCCAGATGTGTGGGGAGAAGGTGCAGAGGCCTACGGTCATGATGCCCATTACTGCTGGTGGTGGGAAGAGGTGAGAGGCGAGGGCACTGCTGGGCTCATTGGAAGGCAGGTGCTGGTGGGAGCTTTGGACCCAGAGGGCAAGACTCCAGGACTATGATCCTGGGGGCCCTGCCTGCATACAGCTCCCTAGGCGCGGGTGCCAGGGTGCTGGAGGTTGAGGAAGGGCTGCAGAGTGGACGCCCAGAGTCCTCCAGGCCCCCCAGAGTTCTGCTCTGCTGCTTGTTCTGTGGCCTGGAGAATCTGGTTTCCTTTTTCTGAGGAGTATTTCCTCATTATTAACATGAAGAGTAGATTCTCTGGTCCTAGGGGCACGCTGGGACCTCTTCCAGGGGCCACAGGAGGTGGAGAAGTTTGGGCCCCCATCCACTGCTTGAGTCACTTTGGGTTTGGGTGTGAGTGTGTGTGTGAATGTATATGTCACTCAATTGGTCTTCTCCCTAAGACTTCGTTTGAATAAAAGGATTGCATGGCCAAAGTTTGGAAACAGAACAAACGGAAGACATTTAAGGGGTATTCTGATCGCAATATCCTGCAAAGACGTATTTTAAAAGGAGAGGTAAGTTGTAAGGACCAAATACTGTCTATAAACCATCTAAAAATCTCTTATACTTCTGACCAGAAGTTGTGCCACTCAAGCCCCTCCCGTATCTGTCCACTGCCTTCCTTGGGACATAGCTGTCATGTGATAACTCACCCTATGGGACCGCTGTCCAGGGCTTAAATCAAAGAAGAAACTCCAAAGGATGCAAATAACGGCAGATCAAAAGAGAGGGTACCTTGGATACACTGGTCCTTGAGGTTTAGAATTTGCTGGGAACCTCTCCTTGGCACCAACTGCCCACCTGAAGGAATTTCTATGGCGACAAATGCAGCACATGTCAGCTCCTGGGCCAGGTGGAGGTGCAGGGAGGCGTCACGCTGGACCTTGCCTGCTTTCACCTCCCTCAGTGTCGGCTGCACACTGCTCTTCTGTGCAGCGGCGGACGAGGCTCATTGTGGAGCGGACACCGCTGGCTCGGTCCGATGCATTTGTGCTCCCTCTCTCCAGGGCAGCCCCCCTTGCCCCTGGAGGGCTGAACCAGAACTGGGAGAGCTGGGAAGGCACAGTGTGGCCACAGCCACCTTTGAGGTGGCGAGACCCGGTGCACAGGCCCCTGCTGTCGCCTCCTGGCCTTGGTGACTCACAGTGACTTTCAAAAACAGAATCGACGAATTGCCATTGTGCACTCTGGAGATACTTCTCCTTCTTGGGGGCCTTGATTATTAACCGGGAACAGCCCCGCCTGCCCGCTGGGGGTGCCCTGGGTGAGGGGTTGTGCTGGCTCACGCAGTGTACATGTGGGAGCAGCTCCTTGGCCGGGAGTCACTTAAGGTTAGGATACTCTAGTGGCAGTCTAGTCCAGTGACGAGAGGATGGCATCTGGAGCAGGGCTATCACCCACCTCCCATGCACCCTACCACCTACAGGACCCAGGGAAGCCTACTTAATTCTCTCAGCCTCAGTTTCCCCAACTTAAAACTCCTTTCCTTCTAGGATGTCTGTGAGAAGTGAATGAGTTGATTCACATAAAACGCCATGCCTGGCACCCAGGTGCTCAGGAGTGCTTATGGGCAGTAGTAATTCTTACCAGTATTTGGCATTCTTTAAAGGGGTCACTTTACTTCTTTGATGACTGTCTTTCCTATCTTATCCAGAATCAAGGATTTCTGTTGGCTTCGAAAACCTTTGAGCAACCAGTGTTTAAAGTAAGTCCCTTGCAGGCTGAGTTGAGCAATTATCTGGTAGCTGGTAATAATTGGTCACAGACATCTATCCTAGGGGGTTGATTAGCTGAGAATCAGCTGAGCATTTTGCATTTCTTTACTGTAAGGCTTTTTGGAGGTAATTCCACCCATCATTAGAAAGGCGAATTTGGCGTTCCACCAAGGGCCTCTGCCAAAACCATCGTTCCCATCAGGAAACGTTGCACGAGGCTGCACTGCTGTCCCCAGAGGGGACAGAGGAAGTCCCTCTGCGGGTGTCAACTGAGGGTGAGTACTCGCTGACATGTGTATGTGTGTATGTGTGTGTGTGTGTGTGTGTGTGTGAGAGAGAGAGAGAGAGAGAGAGAGAGAGAGAGAGGCAGAGACACGGCAACCCTTGGATCTTCATAACAACTAAGACAAAGGTGCCATCCATTTAGGTCTCTGCAAGTGCGATGTGCTGTGTTCTGGAAACTTCCTCCCTGTGGGCACTGAGGCGCCTTTTGGAGAAGAGGGAAATGTCCTCAGTGCCAGGCCCCACTCACACGGAAGGTCTTTCTCTCCAGGAAACAGGACTCTTTGACTTTAAAACTCCCACTTTTCTCTGATGCCTGGGACTGTGTCTTTAAGACAATAATTGCTGAATTGAAATTTGAGACTGTTATCTTAATAACCAATTACTCAAATAACTTTGAAATTGGCTTAAATTGGCTCGTCATGCTACATTTACCTGAATCTTTTTATGGGAAAGTTAGGAACAAGAAAAAATTTCTTGGCGGTCTCATTTGTTTGGTATCACTGAAGGGCCCTATTTTGCAGCAAGCAAGTGGTGCTGGGCTGTGTGGCCCAGACCCCTGCCTCCTACGTGGGAGCCTGCCCTGGGCCGTCCTCTCGGAGCTCTGCCCACCCAGCGCCACAGCCCCTGTGTGCTTTGCTCTTTCCTAGATAAGGCCCTGTCTTATCTGTGAGAGCGAGTATTTCCCCACATTATGCACATTAGGTGTGTTTCTCGCTTCTTTGCAAAAGACTCAGATTTAGTGTGTTTTAGAAAATAATAGATGAGATTATGTAGCTTTAATTTGTTCCCTTCCAACAGTTATGAAGCTTAAAGGTGAGAGTCACAATCTTTAAACTAAAGAATTCACCATTTATTAGTGGTTCGAGCAGAGGCGGGCGAGTGGCTGGGAGCAGTGTACTTGGATTTTATATATAGCTATAAACCCAGTAATAGAATATTACATCTTTTTCTCTAATATAGTCTTATATCCCCTCATTTTTCTCATACTCTAAAGTAATGGGAGTTCATTCTTAATGCTCTTTATGATCTACTATCTTTTTCTCTGCAGTGTTAAAAATTGTTGCTTCTGCAAACATTTTGCTCATTATAACCAATTCTGCTACAAGGAAAGGTATCATAGAGAATGAAGGGAAAGCAGCCCCCCACCTTCAGGGCCCCCCCAGGGCCCAACCCCACCTGAGCAATTCCTCTTCCCTCATTCCTCTCTTAGGCACCTGAAGCTCCCAATGGCTGGGTGGAAATTTAGGGCCACTTCCCCCCCGCCCCAGTCATAGATGAGCATATCCCCAACCGGGCTCTGAGCTTTTAACTTAGCATCTACGCCCCAACTGAAGAGAGGTTGAAATTGTCACACTGGAAGTCACAACATAGATGTGCTTCCATTTTAAGGCTTTGGAAGAAAGACAGGAAGAAAACAAAGAGGATTTCCAGGTTCAAATTTGATCTCCAACCACAACGAAGTAAATGACTTTCCAGATGTGCCACTGTTCTCTGGGGAGGCTGCTACCTTCTTGACAGGGTGCAGAGGATCAAGACTGTGCCAGGGGCTCAGAACTGGGTCTGGGTTCCTCGGTGGCTCTACAAGCCACTGGACAGGCACTTGGGGGAGTTGGTTCCAAGGCTCCATGCCGCCCCATCCTGCCCCTTTGTCCTTATCCATCTCATAAGGGGTTAGATAGAGATCGTTAAACTTGTGTCCCACTAAGAGTTGCAGGGACACATGCTGGGAAGTGGAGAGGCCAAGGAAGCAGAAGGGTGACCCCTGAACAGAGCTGTTTACCTGAGGGGTCTGGGCGAGGCACTTGGCTACCTGGGCTTCCAGTTTCTCATCTACGGAGCAAGGAAAGATCACGTTTCCCGCCTCCCCTTGTGTGTTTGGGAGGATGAAATGAGGAAAAGTATGAAATGGAGTTTGAAAATTGTAAAACACTCTATCTGAATATGTAATATTAGAGCTTTTGTGATGCGACACGATTTTCAACCTCATAATTTACCTTGAACTCTGGGAGGAAATCACTTTGTCATAAAAATATCTTGGAATGGCAATCCATTACTCTTCTATACTGGGAGAAAATTCAGAGAGGTTTCCAAAAGAATGGGATTATAAAACCGTAAAAGAATCTAAGTTCAAAAACCCTTGGAAACGGCTGGACTGAGCTTTAATAATTCAAACAATTTTGCCAAAGTTTTTCTTTCTCATAGAATAAAACATGTTTTCTTGACAAACCAGATAATGTGTCTTCAAAAGCTCAGGCGGGATCCAGAAGGCACGGGCCTGAGGTTTCTCCCTTTCCCAGGGCTCCCTTTTGGACACCCCACTGGTTTTCGGGATGCCGAGGTGCCATAGGGATGCCGGCAAGTCTTGGAATCTTCCTTGGCCTCCTCCTTGCACGTCCCTTCTTCTTGCGGCTCTCTTCCTCTTCTCCAGCTGACGGCATGGTTGCCCCTTAACCTCAGCCAGAAGGGGCTTTCCTGCAGCTCTGGCCTTCCTGCCGGGTGTCAGGCATCACCGAGAGACCCATCTCCCGGGGGCCTTAGCCGTGGGAGGGTCAGGGTTAAGGACGGGCAGGCATAGAGCTTAGGGTTCAGAGAATAGGGGAAGCAAGAGAACAAGGGTGTTGGGAAGCTATTTCTGGCCTTCTCCAGATTATTCTGACGATTTGGTAAAGCTACAGTGACAGGTTTGCAAAAGAACACAATTTTTTTCCCCCCGGAGCATTTTAATATAAGAAACAGGTTTCCAATTTTATCTATAATCCAAAATGAGAAACCTAAGATTCTTTATGCCATGGAGGATGCTTCCAATGGATTTAGGCAAATGCAGTTTTTAGTTTAAATATATTGTAACTTTCTTCTATCCACAGAAGGACAATGATATTGAAGTGCACACCAGTATTTATTAAAGTAGCAGAACTTTTGTAGATTTTGCTCTGGATTCAGCTAGGGAAAGTGGATTCCATAGAATAAAAGCTTCAGATGTCGGTTGTGGGAATCCTGAGTGGCGGTGATAAACCCTGCCCAAGAAGCGATATTATCTTGAGGAATTCAGGAGGAATTCGGTGTCAGTGGGAACCTTCAGGGATGAGTCACATTTGTGAGCTGGAAGAGGTGAGCGGACCTCTC
The DNA here is from genome assembly GCF_030020395.1 of Manis pentadactyla. NCBI lineage: Eukaryota > Metazoa > Chordata > Mammalia > Pholidota > Manidae > Manis > Manis pentadactyla. The sequence continues at coordinate 137,262,516 of NC_080026.1, read as the reverse complement.
TGGCTTCCTGATCTGTAGGGGTGGAACTGGCCCTGCTGGTCCACAAGCCGCTGAGTGGGCTTTGGGAATCCCAGGGCCAGGGGAGCTTCCTGCATCCTGGGGCCCACTAAGCTGCAGGGGCAGCTGCCAGACCTGTGCTGGCCCCAAGGGTGGTCACCCAAGGGGTGCTATGGACAATACGGCTTCTTTGCATGTCCTCCGTATGGTCCACGGGACTCACGGGCAGTTCCTGGCTATTACAAAACCGTGGTTTCAGGAGAAGAGCAATCATACAGTCTTACCTGTATTCACTTCACCAGTGTAAACTGTTAGAATGATCAGGATATAGTAACCTGCGTTCATGAAGCCAGCTCAGCGCTATGAGGATGGAGTTGCTCGGACAACATCGCGGGCACCCCCTGCCCCCCCACCCCACAGAGCTGCAATCTGGCAGAGCATTTATCAGTCAGGCTGAATTTCTGCTGTCATGCTCTGGTCAAATAATTTTTGAAAAGTGCATCAGTGGCTCACCATTTGTTTGACATCTGAACTGATGACTGAAAAGCCACCCTTCAAAGTCACAGCCCTCAAGTTGAAACAGGAAAGAATTCTGGCCGCGTCCCTGCTGGGGCTCATGTATCCCCAGACACAAAGGTAACAGCCAATGTAGCAGGACACGCGGTGGCCCCTTTGTTACCACTCAGCCCTGCGGGACCCTGAGGGGTATGGAGGACAGCCTATGTCGGGGAAGCTTCCGCTGTGTTGCAGGTAAGCCGTACAGGTGGATGAGCCACTGAGAGCAGAAGCGTGTAAACGTGGCCTGACGCACAACAGAAGCACTGACGGTTGCAGGGTGTCCCATACGTTTATCACAGAATATCTGGCTACTGGAGAGGAGGTTTCTAATTGAGTCAATATTTCTTTTGACAATTGTGATTAAGTTGAAAAGCATGTTTTGTGATACTGAGTTTCAACCACATTGACCCTGAATGTAGGTGTTGGCACCTGATGCCAGTTCAGTCCCTGCTCAGTTCACAGAGGCCGAGGCAGCCAGCCCTAGGCCTCCGGACCTGAGGGCAGGGGGAGTCGACAGGGTGGTCAGCGCAGCGACAAGGGGAAAGGGACGTGAGATGGGATGAAGGTCTGTGTGTATGGCCGTGACTGTGTCTGCAGAACCATTTAGGAGCTTATTCCACAGGCAAATCTCAGTGAAATATTTGGTTTCTGGAATCGTCTAAACTTGGGATTGTAGGATTGAAATATTTTTAATGTGCAAGGTCAAGTGGCAGGGATTGTTTTAGGATCAAGCTGTGTCCCAAGCACACCGATCACCCAGATTTTACGTTTTCTAACTCTCATTGATTTTATTGCAAACTAAAAAGATGAATTGATTATGTGTTGGGAATCCTCCCAAACTACATCCAAATGCTGAAGCAGAGCAAACATTCTTTTTCTGAGCCAAATACTACCAAACAATGGATTAAGAATCCATTCGCTATTATCTCCCTTGCTGGAAAATAATTCCGCCTCCCGGCTGTTGGATAAACTATACACATCAGAGGTAATTGGCTGAGCAACTCTGGTCTTCAGTGAGAAACCTCTTCAAAATTTCTGGGCCACGTTCAAACCAAACATCCAGACCCAAAAGTCTGGTAATCACAGCAATACATGGTGTACAAGTCGGGCATCCTCTCGGCAGCTCCGAAAAGGTCAGACATGACCCGATTTAGGGCTTGAGATGGTCACCCTGCCAGTCCAGCATCTGCATAAGAGGTTATCAACAATAGTGCTACCCTCACTGATCCAAACCATTATTTTAACTCAATTTAAAAACGTTTTGTTCAAAACAGTGTATTGGAACAGAGATGTTAACATGGAGAGGACGATGAAAGGAGAAACCGCTGCCAGATGCGTCCTGGGCTCCGTGGGTAAATCTGGATGAGTGACGGCAGAGCGTCTGGAGACGCACAGCTTCTTGAAACAGAAGAGACACAGTGCAAAGGAAGTTCTAATAATAATTTTGAAATAAAGTAATAAATTACCCAGCAACCCTGGGAGCAAGTGGGAGCTGAGAAAGGGGGAGATAAGTCATTCCCAAGGCCTCATCTGAGGACAAGAGGGTGGGGCAGTAATTGGGGGGGTCACAGAGGAAGTGAAGGAATCGAAGATCTTTGTGCAGAAGGACTTGGAATCTGTTTTTGTACCATTTAGAGAGATCCTTGTCTGATGCTAGTTTCCAAAGGAGGGAAGGTTTCTCTGCCCATCCCAGTAGGAACAGAAGGCAACCCTAAGTTGGGAACTTCGGGGAATGTCCCATAAGGCAGGAGTGCTGCGGTGCCCCAGGGAGCGGGCACTCCCAGGCGGCTCCTCAGCCCAGGCGTGCACGACAAGGGGCAGGGTTGTCAGGACCCAGAGCTGGGAGCGTGGCCTCCAGTGTGTGACGGTGCTGCCGGCAGGAGCTGGAGGATCCGAACTGCCTTTGGGGACCTGCAGGTGGAACATGGCAGATCCACACGCTGCATATGTGTGCCCTCCCCTCAGATATCCAGCTGGTGCCCCCAACCCCCGTCGCCCAAAGCCAAACTTTCCTGCACTGATGGCCCCCACCCCACCGTCATCTCCCAAAGCCACATGGAGCCGGAGCTAGGAAGCCCCATCTATATCTGTGCAATAAATCCAAGTAACATGTGCTGCATAATATGCCAATGAACTGAGTTCTCCTCTTGAACGTAGGAAACCCCTGTCTTTCGGGGTCTGCAAATCGAGCCTCCTCTTTGATGCTGTCTCCCTTGAGCCTGCAAACACCTCGAGGGGGCCTTTATTTCCACCACCACCCACCCCCCCGACCTGGCACAGGGCCTGGCACACGGGTCTTGAGGGCACATTTGAATCAAGTGCCCCTCCTCACAGCTCTGGCCCCATGGGGGAGCCCTGCCTTTGGCTGCAACCAGAGAGGACTGTACCCCTGAGTACCATGGGTTCTGGCAGCTTCCCGAAAGAATGCCCTCACATTAGCGTGTCCACGTGGCCAGTGAGGAAAGGGAGTGAGCAGGTGGGTCCAGATTGCTCAGCAGCGGGGCTCTTCTAGAATCGGGCACAGCACAGTCAATGTGGAGAGAAACACAAAACCCTTTTCTTCATAGCTGATCTGGCTTTGCTCACCACCACCCATGCATCGATTAGTAGGAAAAAATGGAGCTAAATAACCAGTCTGGTCTTAAGCTTACCCATACCCAGTGATTTAAAGGGTCTCCTTAGGCAGTTCGTAGCTCTGTTGGAAAGGAGTTGATGCCCCAAGGCAGCTCACCAGCCCCCTCCTCCCTGGGGGTCTTCAGAAGGCTGTGGAGGGAAGGGTCCGGGCCTCGGGCGTGACCCCCTGTCTTTGGGTCTCCAGGGCTCCGTGTCTTCTCCTCCCGGGGCCACTATCATTGGTCAGCTGCACCAGGCTGTTGGCCCCACCTGGCTCCAGCTGAGCAGACCCCGGAGCCACACTGTCACTGGCAGCCCCCTCCTGGGTCCCAGGCAGGATGGGGAGTGAGAACTCCTCCTGCAATGCACAGAATATCTATCCCCCCAGCGACACATGTGGAAACCGCACCGCTGATGGGGTGGTGCAAGAAGGTGGGGTCTTTGGGAGATGATTAGATCTTGAAGGTGGAGCCCCCATACATGGGATTAATGCACTTACAAAGGACTCAGAGAGCTCCCAGCCCCTCCCCAGGTGAGGGCACAGCAAGAAGATGCTGCCTATGAACCAGGAAGTAGGCCCTCCCGGGTACCAAGTTTGCTGGCACCTTGAATTTGGACTTCCCAGCATCCAGAACTGAGAAGAAAGTGTTGGCGGTTTATAAGCCCCCAGTCAGTGGTTGTTTTTGGTATCACAGCCCAAAGAGGCAGAGACACCGTGTGTGGGATCCCTGAACTCAGTATTAGGATGGAGCTGCCCAGCCACCCTCCACCTCTTCCCCGTCTTCAGCGGGCGCTGGGAAGGAGCAGTGCTCCGTGACGTCCTCTGGGCTGTGGCGACGAGCTGGCCCCATCATGAGCAGCTGGGCCACTGCACTTATATTCAGCGGAGTCCCTCACCCGAGTTAGGACTGGTTACAAGGCGACTGAGAATATCTGGCAAATGTCCCTCCCCAGAGCTGTCCTATGGGCAAGACTCTTGCCTGGCAGCCTCGTCTTTCCCCGCATGCATGCCTGGAGCTGGAGATCCCCCGGCTCTGCCATTCTTTCCCCGGGTGACAAATCTCAATGACCCATCGGGTACTCGGGGCAACCACGGTGGAGGACACGAAGGACACACAGGCAATACGACCCTGTTCCCACTGGGTTTGGAAACATGGTGGCCTCTCTCACAACACCCCTTTCTGCCTTGCAGGACAATGGTTTGGGGGCAGGTGCGGGGTTTATGCCTGAGGTGTCTGTTCCTAGAACAGGGTTGTCAGAGCAGGAGTCAGGAGCAGGGCTAGGCTCTGGGGGTTAATTTGAGACCCCTCCCTCTATCCCCAGCCCTGAGTTCCTAGCAGCAGCGCCTCGAAGGTTAACTTAAAATACAGGGAAAGTAGCTAAAATACCATGGCAGAGAGTTCAAGCATAGTCTTCCCATATAGCCTTTGCTCTGCGGATGCTGAGCAGAATGGTTTCAAAACAAGGGCTGGACATGTGCCTCGGCAGGGATACGGGATGCAGGAAGAAATAGTTAAGAAATTCTAAGGGTGATATTCCAGAAAAATGAAAAAGGATGCATGCTGTGTGTTAATTTGTAAGCAATGAACATAACATTCTGTTACCTATTTTAAAAAGGAAGGAAATGGAAGGAAAAACCCAGAGGAGGTTTGCAGTGCAAGGAAGGAAGTCCTGTGCCAGAAATTCTGAGTGGTGGCTAATAACTGGTAGGAATGGCATGTGGTGAAGGTAAAGCGGCTCCCACTTGCCGTGGGCTTTCATCTGTGCTGTGGCTTTGGTTGTGTTTTCTTTGTAAGCAAAAGGCTTCCACACCCCGGTCCTCTGTGGCACCCTCCGTTACTGCGAGAGGTGTAATTGGCTCTTCACAGTACTGTCAGCCTCACAGACATTAGCAGGACGTGACACAACGTGATATAAATAATGCTGATGCCCGTGTCCACAGCAGATTAGCTCTATTAACCTTTTAGCTGGTCTGTAAGCATTGCCACTTTTTGTCCCCCACTAAAACAGCCAGAGCTGTTCACTTTCAAATATGCAAACTCAAAGCACCTGTGTTTAATTTTCATCGGGAGCACCGTTTTCATTTCTGAGCTGCAAAACTTCCGTGCTCCCGGCCCCTACTATGTCAAAAATGCACAGTGGCAGATTGGCATATTGAGCTATTAATAATTTGCTCTATGTGTTACAGATGTTGCATAAATGAATGGTGTTCTATCACTGTTTCTTGACATTGGGGCCCTTGGGGTGTCAGGCTAAGACCCAGATCTGTCTACAACCTGCCTGTTCTGGAAAGAAAGGGAAAAAAAAGTGGCCGCTTTTGAGCAGAATCACATTCCAGCTAGCAGAGCCAATTTTTCAGGTGTTCCCCCTTTCCTGTTCCTTGTTCTCCCACTCAGACCTCATCTGGCCAGGATGAAAAATTATGTGATGTGATTTTTTATTCTGCGCTTGACACTCTTATGGAAGGCAATGTGGTTCACTGATTCCAAACTCCCCAAAGGTCAAAAACAAGGAACAAAATTTTTGGAAGCAGCCCAGGAAAAACTTTCAAGCCCAGGAAAACAAAACTGCTAATTGTTACCCCTTCTGTTGCTATTAAGCTTCAGAGGAGCCCTGGACGTATGTTTCACGAGCACGTACTTCCACATTGAAACAGTACTGAGCCACCAGGTGAAAGGTGTATATTAAGTGCCCAGTTGAACACGGAGACTAGGTTTACATTTTGACAGCAAACAGCTGTAGGATTTCTTAAACTTAATTCAAATAACGAAATCAATAGGTTATGCTACAGTTTCAAGTTTCCCCAAACAAATTTATATGAAAAATGATATTAATTTATCTGAGATTACTTCAGCCAAGAAATAGATTTTTCTCTGTCACTTCTGAAGGGTAGAGATGAAAAAAAAATCCAACTATTGCAAAAAATGTAGCTTGGATAGTTTAGGGATCTAATAAACAAAATGTGCCTTTTCAATTTAGATTAATCATGATTGCCCTGTTTACCCATTCTGTGGCCTCGATGATTTTTGAAATGCTAATAAATTAGGTTTCCTTTTCATCCCCAAGTTTGGAGAATGGTTCTTTCCAAACAAAATACATGTGTGGGCAGCATTCCCAAGCTTTTCTTTTTATCTCTCTCTCTTTCTTTCTTTCTTTTTTCATATGCACTTTTAAAAAATGCCACACAGCAGCGAGCCCTCTATTGAATAATTCCAGTATGAGTAAAACCTTAAGGTTAGCGATCCAAGCTTAAGCCAAATGGTGCCAGATAAAATTCCAATTTAGACACGGTTCCAATTCACACTGCTTTCAGCCTGTAACCTTCCCCAAACAGTGCAGCCAAAAGATTTAATAGTGTCACCAGTAGGGCACGCATAAATAGCAACTTTTATTGGTCACTATTTTGGAAATGTCAAGAGGGCTACAATATGGTTCTGGTTTGCATTCAGCATTCACTTTACACACCTCGCTGGATCTTGGAAAACATTTTTTCACTGTGACATATTAGAATGCCGTGTGAAAACGTGTTTTCACTCACAAGACTTCTGATGTGGGACTTGGCAATGTATTTCCTGCCGACTAGTCCACACCCACTAGAGGCGTCTTCTGTGGGCGTGATGCCTGGCCTGGCTGCGGGGGGACCCGCAGGGCCTTGCTCCCCAGGGGCTCAGGGGCTCAGTAGAAAGGTGACAGTCATACCTGGAAGAGGGAATTCAGGGCAGATGAGGGGAGACCCAGCAGGACGTGAGGCAGACCGAAGGGGGAGGTTGTGGCAGACAGGAGGCCCGGGGCAGGGGGGCCCAGACAACAATGGGGTCAGCATGAGTAACATCCCCAGGGGGGGAGGGGATGCTCTGGTCCACATTGTGGCTACAAAAAGACCTCACAGGCAGGTACTTGAAGGAAGTGCTCAGTCCTTATGGCATCTGTCTATTAATGGGAGAAAGACGCTGCCCTCTCTGGGTGCCTTTATGTGTGGAGGGAGGCTCATCTCGGGCTCTCAGAAGCACTGCAATGCACTCCACGGTCTGTGATAGAGGAGAACCAGGAACCCAAAGACCGGGGCTGCCATTTCTTGTGAGAAGCCTGTCACGGTGTGCTTCTGAGTGGACAGAGCCCTGGCCCCAAGCTCTCCTGGAGACATGGAAGACCCCGGCCTCTGATGGGGAGGCCTCTGCCCCTCAAGGCCCTGCTAAGCCCGGGAGGAGCCAGCATTTCCTCCAGACCAATGATCTCACTACAGTGTTGGAAGTGGTTCTTGCTCCAAGATTTCTGTTCCCAACACCGCTCCGTGGCGACCCTCTCAGTCACGTGAGCTCTGAAAAAGCTCTGGCTCCCTGGGACCTGGGGACATAGGCAGGAGCTGCGGCAGCTGCATCTGCACCCAGCGGCCCGATCGCTGAGCGCCCGCTCCTGACTTTGCTCAGGGCTTGGCCCGCAGAGGCCTCTTGGCCCTGTGGACGGCCCTCTGCGCTCCAGCACCAGGTTAGGGGGGGCACACTTGAGGAGGACTCAGGGTGCAAAAACCCTTACCCCCAGACCTGGATGGAAACAACCCCCTAGAAACAACCTCAAATAAAAAACCCATGTAGGAGGAAGGCCCGTCTTGTGTAAGGAAACTTGAGAACTTTTCCTATTGTGAAGCCAGCCCCACTCCTTCGCTCTCATTTACTGGTGACTTTAACAAATGTTTTAAACCAAATTTAGAACAGCTGGTTTTCCAGAAACTGCTGGAACATAAAGAAAATGTTCTTTTTGGTGCTATATCCAAATAAACAGGCATTTAAACCTGAAGCTCTGAAGATGTCCGGCCTCTGGCAGCTCTGGTTACTGAAAAATTTGCCTTAGTTTAAGAGAGAGTGTGTAAACCTCACCAGGTTTAAACTACCTCATGTGTATTTTGCAATGAGTGCAATTGAACTAATAGATGCCATGTCTCTAAGACCCGGATGATTTTCCTAAAGGTGCCCATGGACTGAAGCATAAAAATGGCACCGGGAGGAAGTGACAAGGGGAGAGCACTTACATTCCTGTAAAACAAAATCTCGACTTTGTACAAGGTGTAATTATGAGCTTTGTTTCTGTAAGGTCTGCATCTGGTGTCCAAGCTCTTCGTTCTGCTGTCTGAGTCTTTCTTTCTTCCTCCCCATCGGAAAATACAGTTTCAGTTTGCTTCCAGAATTAAAACAAACAAACGTTTCCCAGACTGTCAACATCTCTATTCCAGAGGTGCACTGCTGTGTCTGACATGCTCCCTTCTTCAGTGCTGGGGGTGGGGTGGGGAGAGCTATTCAGAGCTCCTGTTTTCTTTTAAAGTCAAAAAGCTAGCTTGCCATCATAAGAGGGGAAGGATTTTTCCTCCCAAATATGACTTCTGATGGCATCATTCTGGTTTCTGCTCCCCTAACAGCACTTGCACCTTGATAGGCCAGGTATCTGGGAACAGGGGTCATTGAAAACACATTTATAAACATGTTAAACTCAGTGTAAGGACCCAGAGGCAGAACTCTGCTGATCAGAAGGACCCACGCATTGAAATGAAGCCACAGGACAGAGACCAGGCCACCCCAGCAGCAAAGGGCTTGATGTAAAAATGCTAACAGGAACTCCTATGGAGGCATTTAAAATGCAGGTTTAAAATCAGCCCTGAAGTGCTACCTGATTGTGTCCTGTGACCACACTGACCGAGGTGAGCCCTCGTTCCCTGGGTCAGGATACACCAGAACACAGAGGGCACGGGGCGGGCTGGTACGAGCGGTATATGCCGGTCACATCCATGGAAGGAGATGTACCCTGTGGTCAAATGTTTGGAACCTCCCTGCCACGGCCAGACTGCTGGCTCTGACTTCAGAGGCTTGGAATCAAGAAGGACTTCCCCAGGCATCTTTGTCTCTGCCCCGAAATGTAAACGCAAATCCCTCAGAGCCCAGGCACCTTCCTCTGTGGAGTCCAGGGCCCTGCGGGTTCAGCAATTCCAGGAGCCACGAGTGTGCTTTGTCGGCAAAGCCCTCTCACAGGTTGGTAAAGATACCAGTTTTGAGCAGGGCCGGATGGGCCACTTGCAAACACAGCCATCTACAAGTGGGCATGAGTTACACCCAGCCCAGGTGTGGTAACGAGAAGACGGGCTTTTAAATGAGCAGGTGACGTTGGTGACCTATCACTTCCATCCCACTCCTGACAGTAAAACGCTGCTCCCAGTATGGCTACGTGGATGAATGTATATATATATAGTACAATATAAATGATAAAACATGTACATAATACAAATTGCAAAATAATCTGGTACAAAAATATATACAGAATTCCTAATATTTTCTTCCCATGGCCCCACTGAATCATCTGGGAGGTTGCTGTTCTGGAACATAGAAGTCTGAGTTCTGCTCTTCTCATGTCACTTCCAATGTGACTTTGTTGGGCTGTTGGTGCCTCCTGTCCCTGCTGGGTCTCTGTTTTCCCATCTGTAAACTGAAGGGGTTGGTGGGGAGGACAGAGCCAAAGCTTAACTGGATATGTCCTACTTTTAATTTTACTTGTTCTAATTTTAATTTTATCTGTTTGTCTGCCTGCCTATCTATCCCTCTACCCATCCATCCATCTGTCCATCCATCTATCCATCCTTCTATCATCTACCTATCTACCTACTTACTTACTTATATCCATCATCTATCCATGGAGCCCATGTAAAATTTGTTTGCAAACTATGTTCAGCTATAGGGGACAACTTGGTTTATAAATCATAGAAGTAAACCATCTCAAAGATCTTGAAGGTGAGATGACTGATTCTAAACAGTGTCCACCAAGGATCTGTCCAAAGTGACACTTCAGGACAAATGTTCTCTGGATGTGATTCCCAAAGCAGGTGCAGGATTGGAACTGCCTGGGAGCCCCTTAGCTGCAAGTGGCAGAAAGCGCACCCAACCAGCTGAAGGCAACTGGCTTGATGGAGAGAGCTCTGGGCCGCGTTCTGGGACCCCAGGGCAGGAGCGTGGTGGGGCCTCATGCATGCCTGCAGCTCTGCGTCTGCCCTCCGCCCCCTATGCCCCGCCTGGAGCCTCCTGTTTTTCCTTTCTGCTATTTGAGTACCTCGGCCTCCTCTGTCGGCTGACGTGGCTGCCAACAGTTACCACTTTTCACGGCATACAGATTCAGCCAATGGAATTAAGAGACTGGCTTCTTTTTCCTGGATCAAAAGTTCCCAGGAGATGTCTGGCTAGGCGAGAGGCCCTGCCTGGACCGCCGCACCGTGGTCCTGGTGGTTCTATGGGAGAGGACTTTCCCTAAGACAGACAACCCTCCGTGTGTCGCAGGGAACTTGGATGAACTGCCTGTTTCCAGGGTCTACTATGGATTCTGATTTGGTTGGTCTGGTGTGGGGCCTGGGATGCAGTGGAGAAAGGTAGAGATGGGAGAAGAGGAGGTGGGTGGGGATAGATAGATGATAGAAAGCATAGATGAGATTGAGGGGGTGAGAGGTGGGAGGGAGAGAGGGTAGGCAGATTGGTGGAGAGCGGCAGAGACAGGGCCATCAGGAAGTCACCAAGTGACTCTGCTCTGTGACCTGTAATTCTTAGGTATGAGGGTGTCCAGCCAGCCCCACACCGGACTGCCAGCCCTCGTCATCGGGGGTACTGCTCTGCTGTCCCTTGCCGTCCAGGTGGGCCCTGCCTGATATTAAAAGGGAGTTCCACCCCCAGCTGCTGTTTGCCCCTGGGGGTTTGCCTTTCCTCAAGCTCAGGGTTGGTGACAGAGGCCAGCTCAGGTAATTAGCTTTCCCAATCCCCTGAAATTGTTCCTCAGACTCATAGATATGCAGTAATTTGCTGCAGGTGCCAAGCTGTGGGCTTGGAATACTTATATGTAACCACATTTAATCCTCCCCTAAGAAGTGAGAGGTGAAGGTGTGTGGGTCACCATTTCTGTTTTACACACTAAGGAACAGCTTCCATGGGGTTGGGTGACTTGCCCGAGGCCACCCAGATGGCAACACAATGGTGCCCGCCCGATAGCCAGTGTCCTCCACGTCCTTCCTGGAGGCCCCTTCCTTCTCTCATTCCACCTGCAGGCCCAGAGGGTCAAGCATGCCTGTCTAGGTTAGACACATGCTGCCACGCCAAAGTGGCTTCTCACAGGCTTCATACTCCACTGGAGTTTGTATCCCCTCTAGATGGTCAGCTGCTCAGAGCAGAGCCTGGTCCAGGTCCATTTTGGGTCCTACGGTCTGCTGATTCGAATGGAATGCCAGGATGGGCTTGGGGCTGCCAGGTCACCATCCTGCTTGGCCCTGTGGACCGCCTCAGGCCTGAGTGCCTGACGGCTCCTGCGGACTGGGAGCAGGTCAGTCACCGGCATCTGGGACGGCTGAGCACACACACTCCCCACCAGCTGATGGTGAAGCGTGCGTCTGGGCAGGCCACCCCAAGTGGCCCACGCCAGGGATCCAGATGGCACAGGGCTGCCCTGGGCTGGTGCTGGGCTGTACCTTTCCTCAAGGACCTAGAGTCTTCACAGTGCCTTTCATGAAATAAGCAAATTAACATAGAGAATTAAAGTGATTGACCATCACGTGGACCCTTTCCTCAGCTCTGCACCGAAGATAAATAATGACATTCTTTTGGTTACATTTGACACTTCAGGATATTACAGTTTTATGAACTTTGCTTGTCTTAAAAAGTTCCAACTCTGTAACCAAGAAGCATACCTAAGTTATTGACACAACTAGGAAAGAGCAACAAGGTCAGAGGAAATGAAATACAAACACCACACATACGTAAGCTATGCCTGGAGGACCGAGTGGTTCTGGGAACAAGTTGTCCAGCTATATTTTCATATACACTTATTCAGAGAGCAAGATGACCTGGAGCAACCACCAGTCCAAACGCTTAAAAATTTCAAGTTCCCTCAAGAGAGCAATCTGCCAACCCCTTGACCTGCATGAACCTCCACCTCCTTTCCAGGTGGAGAAGGGGGCCCCCAAGACTGTTTGCCCATCAAGGCCTCTGAAAGGTCAGGTGTCCCAGGCCAACAGACTTCGTGAGTGAGGCCGTCCCGGGGTGTGTGAGCTGGTGCTGGGCCAACGAAGTTGCCTTTGTACCTGGTTTACAGACCAGTGCTGGCATAGATGGTTCTAGATGCTCAATGTGGAAGGGACTCTGAGGTCTCAGAAACCTGGGAGTTTACCTGCAAAGGCCAATTGCAAAAGACAGGTTTGTTTTCCCCTGTCTTAGTCCATTTCATCACTAAATAACTCAAGATAAATTGGATTTGTGGTAAGGGATATTAACAAGATGTTAAAATGGAAACTTTGTCCCCTCAGGGTCAATCTGATAGACATGAAACCCCAAAGTGGCTCTGGGACATACTGCCATGTGCAGAGCTCACAAAGGGTGTGGCTGCAACTGATCGCAGCCAGATCAGGGACACAGGGCTGTAAGTCAAGGGTTCAGCCCTGCAAGTCAAGTTTCTGCAGAGAAGCAGTTGCATTTTGTGGGTCCTCCCTTCTGCTTCTCAAAGATGGGAAATGACGCCCTTTGGGGGAGACCTCTTTGAGGCGAGCATATTTTGGAGTGGGTAGTGAGGGGGCTGGCATAAAGGAGGGTCTTTGATAACATGGGAAACCCAAAAGTGTGCCACCACTCCTTCCTGAAGCTCCTGGCCTCCTTTCCCTGTGATCGTCAGTGAGTGGGTCACATGTTCTCCACTTGCCCCTGGTGCCTGCTGTCTTGGCACGGTGGCGCTGTCACGGTGGTGTGCGACTTAGAGGGGAGTTGTTTCCATCCTTCTCAGCCCAACAGCACCTTCCCTCATCCAGGAAGCTAATTGCCCCCTGATGGCAGCAGCTTCAGAAAAGCGAGCTTGGGTTGCTGGGAGCGATGCTGCTATTGACATTTTCCTGGCAGAGCCACAGTGGTTGTCAGCAGAGCAGCCTGGCTGGGCCCATGGGAGGGTAGAGGGGCTTCCTCTGATGCTCAGTGGTGGAGACCCCTCTTCCAGGGCAGCCAGGCCAAGGAGTTGGAGGTGCTCTGCAGGATAAGGACACACTGGGGCATGCAGGGACCCCGCAGGACACTGACGCTCAGCCATTCTCAGGCCTCTTCCACAGCAGCGCATGGCCAGCCCGGCCCAGGGAGCCAGGTTTCCCAGGCCGGGGCACCCTTGCAGAGGGGCTGTGGCTCCTGGTGTGTTTGCTTTTAGCCTGCACAGGACCTGCGCTGCCCGGGACAGGAGCAGGGCCTGCTACCCTACAGCCCGGCTCCCTCCCCTTGGCTCCGTGTGGAGCCACCACGCCTCCCTCAGCCTCGCTCCTCAGGTCAGGACTGGTCACCCGCCAGTGGGAACAGCCTCAGGACCTGTGTGGTGGCCTCCCCAGGGGCACAGGCAGTGTTCCCGGGTGCCCACCCCTGGCCAGCATCAGGCCAGCCCCCCTCACCGCCCCCCGGGCCTCCAACCCCAAATTTTCCACATGCCCTCCATGCCTGCACTGTGAGAGCACAGCCGCTGCCTCATCATTAGTGAGGACAGGAGTGCCCCACCCATGTCCAGCCTCCCCTCCAGACACAATGTCCAGCCCACTCCGGCCTTCAGAGTACCTGTGAGCCACTCTGTGAGGTGCATGAGCTCCTCCCGCCAGCACCCTCCCCTCCCTGCCCCCCTGAAGCCAGCAAATCCTGTTCCCCCGCGGGCCCTCATTGAGGTTGTGAGAGCATGCGCTCCCAGCATTCCCAAATGAGAACCCCGTGTGTTCCCCTCTCCCTAAATCTCTTCCATGCACATCTCCATGTCCACGGGCCTGGTTCTGAGACCGGCCACCCTGCCCACCTGCAGCCACCGCCTCCAGCAACTTGCCCTTTGCTCATTACTTTTCTCTTCCTTCTGGGCCTGGCTCCTGCGGCCTCACCTATTTTCCCTTCTCCTGCTGGCAGAGGGAGGGTCCCTGGGCACAAATCTGAATGTGCACACAGCACATCACAATAGCCCTTGATGTCCCCTGTTGCCCACGGTGCCCCAGGGGGTGATGTGCAGACAGCCCAGTTCCACTCTAGGGCCCCCGGATGCCCAGCCTCTGTGAGTGTCCCTTGGTTGTGAGTCAAAAACAGTAGGGACTTGGATCTTCCGTGAAGCCTGACCCCTCCCTGAGGGGCGCCAGGGTGCTGACATGCCTCCTCCCTGAGCGCACCCCCACCTCGGCTTCTTGCTGCTGCAGGCAGTGGCCGTGGGGTGCTGGCCTGCCGAGTGCCCCAGGGTTAGGAGGCAGCATAGCACAGACTCCACTGCAGACTTAGGGAGTACCTGAAGACATGGCGATTTTGAAAGGAAAAAAGATGTAAATGTGTGCTCTGGGGCTTGATATTCACCTGTGACCATTCCTGGAGAGTCCCCTGCCTGGATGGACGGGTGCAAAGGTGAGAGATGCAAGCGTGGGTCCCAGGGCACGCAGAGGCAGTCTGGTAGCCCGATAGTGTGCTGTGTGACCTCATGTGGGAAGGCCGTGCTGGGACTCAGATCCCCGAGGTCCGGTACCCACTGCTGAGGGGCATGGGCACGTGGGTCGTTTACATTTCCTTACCCTCCATTTTTCTTATCTGAGAAATGGGAATGACAACTGTTGCTTTACTTCCCAGAATTGTGAGAATCAAATGAGAACACACAGGCAGCTGCAAAAATATAAATGGACAGGTTTTGCCTCCACTAGTTCCTTAAGGAAATGGAGCCAGAGTTGGGGGGCAGGCCAGACCCTCCTGCATGCAGACTTTATGCTCCAGCCCTAAAAGCAAAATGTGTCTAAACCATTAGGAATTTAGGAAATGCCTTTCCAATACGGTGAAGAGAATAAGGTGGCCCCGGCGGTGGGAAAGCTGGGGTCCAGGGCACAGAAAGCCCACAGCAGCTTTGGTTGAGACACAAACCACCAGCACGCTTCCCATGGGGCTCCTGATGTTGGAGCAGCCACTGCAGGCTGGGCGATAGATGCGCCTGGGCTTCACCGCAGGGGGGAGTCCACTGTGCTAGGACCAATAAAAACTTGCCTAACCCAGGGAGTAAAGCCGGTGTGACCGTTTGCTTCCAGGAAGAGCCCGCAAGGCACACTAGTGCCGATGAACACACCCAGCAACTCTGCCAGGGGAGACACACACAGACCTCTGCAAGCGGTGCATTTGCAAGATGACCCCCTAGGCGGGTGGCTGGTGGAGGCAGAGCGCTGCTGGCCAGCAGCAGCCCGGGGACCAAGACGAGCTGCTACCGACAGCCAGACACACAGCCAGGAGGAGAGTGGGCAGCGGCCATTTCCAAGCCATCAGTTCAGTGACATATGGTCAGTGACATGCCGTGCAGCCGTTGTGCGACCAAAGGGACCAAGGGGCCCCATTGCTTTGTAAAAGCTGAGCTACCAAAAAGAGCACTTCGAGGGGAGAGGACAGGCATGCTGGTCCGGTCCCCGCTTTCCTTGGCGTTTGTTAAAGGTACACCCTTACCTTTTTTTCTACCACCCCATGTAAATGAAGACTGCTGCCTTCTGTCAAAGTCCACAGGAACATTCTCAGCCAAGTTTAGTAACAGGAAGATCAACTTTGACCCTGATGACTTCATGAGAGTTGCTTATAAACACACTTTCAGGTTCCAGATACGGCCTCCTTCCTGCTGTGAATGTTTATTAGCAACCTGCCAGGGAGCTGGAAGTGGTTTCTGGGAGAACAGCTCGGGATGTCTCGGCTTGCATCCTGGTGCCAGCCCAGAAGTGCCTCTGGGTGGTGGGGAAATGATGCCACCAAGCTAGGATCTGTGGAAGCCTGCCTTCCTCCTGGAGCTCCCAGCATCGCTGTAAGGGCCTGTGCCCAGGCTCAGCCTCGGCAGCTGCCCCCCGCCACCCTCCACTCGCCACCTCCCTCCCGCCACCTGCCACCGCTGGTTGCGAGGGGAGATGAAAGCCGAGAAGACAAACGGGGATAAAAATAGCAGGCTCGGGAATAGAGTTCATTAAGCATTCGATTGTCTTTGCCCCAAATTATGTTCCTGGGAATTTTGCATAAAATCACTTCATACTGTATTTTAAAAAACAAAACAAAACAAAACAAAAAACCAGAAACTCAGACTCATCTCAACCAGCTGGTCCTGGCAGATGACAGTATTTTAAGTCAGTGTGGGATGGAGGGGTCTGAATTCTAAATTGGTTTATAGCAGGATATATTCATAAATCAGTCTTAAAATATGATGCTTTGTTCCCTAATATGAATGAATGAGGAAGAACCTTCAGAATCAGAAACAAAAATCAGGTAGCCTGAGACATGTGTATAGTCCAGCAAGACGGTAGTTTAAGTAACCTTAAATTTAGGGAAACTGCTCCAATCAGCACCTGCCACATGGGTGTTTTGGGGCCTTTTTGCTTCCCTTTCAACCCTGCAGCCTTCCTGGCCCTTCTCCCAATCCCCTCACCTCCCCCCCACACACATTAAAATTTTGAAATTAGACTTCTAAAAACTGCTCAGGGAGAAAGAGCTTTCTGTGTACAAGCCATCAACCTCTTGGCTATAGTGAAATTTCAGGTGCCCCTGATTGAAAGGACTCAGGAAGGGCCACCCATGTTGCCTCCGAGGAGGACCCAGAACCCCCATGGGGCGCGTTTTCTCTCGGTCAGCATCCACTGCTGCTGAAGCTCCCTCTCCTCCCTGAGAGTTTGCAGGGGGTGGGAGCTGCTCTGCTCCTCCTCGGAGAGGGCAGCCCCTTTCCTAGTCCTTTTCCATCTTGCTCTTTCCCCACAGGCTTGGACTCCCTCCCCAGCCTGGAGGGCAGATTCCAAGACTTTCTCTTTATGTTTGAATTAGCAAGAAGGTATCTTTAAAAATGTAGAGCATAGTTACACCTCCTTGGGACAGCAACCCATTGTGTGCAAAGTACTCCCCACAAACCAGGAAGGCCCAAGGCCCTTCTGGTAGCTGCTCCTAGCGATGGAGCAGTTGGCCCGAGAGCCAGGTGGGTATTTTTTTCTTCTCAAACTGAGAGGATGTAGAACCTCCTCTGACATGTCCGGCTTTGTGGCTCTCTGCTCTGGGTCTTCTCTGATTTTCTGCCTCCTCATCTGCAGGAGTGGAGCAGTCATGCCTACCAGACGCCTCTCGCAAGCTGGTTCCAAGGACTGACACGTCCTCACCTCTGCCTGCTGTCTCTATTCTCCACAATATCACTGGAAATGATTTGAAGACAAATAGAACATTTACTGCTAATGATTTCTGATGAAACCAAGTGAACACAGTCACAACAACCACTGCCCCCACGCTCTGCAGAGAGACCCAGAGCTGACACTCCTGCAAGGACCTTTCTACAGACGGGGCACCTCAAGACTAACTTAACTGGAGATCTTCATGAGGCCCCTACAGGAGAAGACCCCAAACCAACCAGCCACTAACCAGAACGTCCACCATGCCATTTTCCAGCCGAGCCATAATGCCCTGGAGTGGAAAGGGAGTGTGGGTAATAGCCAGCCCGAAACTTTCATTTATAAAGAGATGCAGGCACTGGAGCCCAGAAGGTGGGCAGGCTCCCCCACTGGCACGCAGCTGGTTAGGTGCAGAGGAAGAAGTTGTAGGAGGTTAGCCTGACTCTGTGGGCACTGCAGTCACAGCTCATGCTGCCGGGCATGTGTGTGGAGGCTGGGCGTGGAGCCCCCTGACTGACACAGTACAAGGAAAGGCACGTGGGGTCCGAGTCCCTCCATCAGTCAGGAGGAAACCCGAGGGCTGTGTCCTGGTGCCCCCTCGTTCCTTCACACTCACGGTCACCTTCTGGGGCGGCCGGAGCCTCCTGCCTTCTGCCTGGCTTTTAGGCCTCTTCCAGAATTTGGTTTAGAGCATCTTCTGTTCCCTGACTGGGAATAAGTATGAGAATTCCAAGGGACTGGTTTCTATGGCAACGACAACCTCATGGAAGGTTTCAGAACTTTTACCTCCTACTCACAGTACTGCAGAAATTCAGAAAGCATAAGGCGTACAGATGGGCGCTGATCATCTGGCCTGCACTTGCAGTGGTGGGCAG
Source organism: Manis pentadactyla (assembly GCF_030020395.1). Taxonomy (NCBI): domain Eukaryota; kingdom Metazoa; phylum Chordata; class Mammalia; order Pholidota; family Manidae; genus Manis; species Manis pentadactyla. Next base: position 137,244,321 of record NC_080026.1, on the reverse strand, counting down.
AAGAAAGACAAGTGCGAGGCGGGCTGGCAGGTGCTCCTCAGGGGCACACATCCAGATTACTTTCTGGAAGTGAATCACGGTCATGTTATTGCAATATTCTGTTAGAAGTGGCACCAGGTATCAAGCAGAGGGTCATTCCTCTTGCCCCCTGAAAGGCTCGGCCTCATGCCTTTGGGAGAGCAGAGTTGCTTTCGGGTCCTGCCTGTCGGTCCACCTGGCAGAAATGACAGCCATGTTGATCATGATGTGATGTCGGCCGAGTGACAGGACAGCCCCCAGTAATCATATTTAAACACCCATCACGGAAGTCCTAAGCTCTTAGTCTCCGATGTTTGAGTGCCAAGGCTGAGGAAGCAGATGGACTTAATGTCATTGTTCATGTCTGGTGAAACCTGTGTGCTGGGGGCGCGCTGGCCAGCGGCAGTCAGGGGACCTGCAGAGGTCCCTCCGCATGGCTCTCTGCAGCGGGCACCACTCTGGGCGTGGTTCTTCCATGTGACCTGTCTGGGAACCTGTCCTCAGTCCGGAAGGGTGCACATGGCAAGCTGGTTGGGGAGCTTGGAATTTGCGGCAAAGCAGGGCCTGGGAGGTAACCGATCACCTGGCACTTGCTTCCCACCCTGCCCCAGTCCCCTCTTCCTTCCCTCTCATGGCCCTGGAGTGCCATCTTTCAATTAAACACTGGCACCCAAGCCTTTCTTGAACTGTTTTCTAGGGACTCTATGCTAAGGCAGAACCCGCTATGCCTGGAGTTGTTGTCAGCACCATGAATTGGTCAAGGAGAAAGGAAGGCCCGTGGGCTTGTGAGCTCCACTTCCCAGAAGTCATACAGACTCTCTGCAGTGACAGCAAGCTGGGATTTACGACCGCTGATGCAAAGGGATGGCTGAAGAGAAACTAAGAGGACAGAAGGGAGGGTCAGGTTTCTGGTGTTTTGACAACTGATTTTGGCATCAGGTCATAGGGCAATGCCAGGAGGCAGTGGGTGGATGGGAGAACTGCAAACTGCATTCTACAAGGGACAAGGCTGCAGGCCTCTGCACAGCCGGGTTGGGGGGGCTCCTCAGGGCTTAAAGGCAAACTTTTTGAGCCTCTCCCTAGGTTATTTGGAAAGCTAGGGTGGAGCACTCCACCCTCCTCCAGCTGCTCTAACTCTCACATGTGAGCACATGTGTGTACACACACACTTGATGTTAGGTACTTGTGCAGCATTTGGTGGCCTTGTCAACCCCTCACACCACTAGTTGTCTTCGTGGCACAGTCCTCTGGACACAGAGCTCCAGGCAAAAGGGATTATGTGTTGGATGAAGCCAGGGGTCCCGGGTCACCTCAGCCTGTTGTGAATGGAAGCGCTTGGATCACTGGAGCTTTAATCTGCTGCTGCGGGGAGGACATGCCCCCATTGTCTTAGCCCCCACAAAAGGCACAGGGGCACATTCAGAGGCCGCTGCCCCAAGGCACCCCTCAGCATGGGCAACCGTGATTACAGGAGTTTGTTTCCAAGGACGCTTGGAGTGGGGGTGGGGAGGTGGATGCTTAGTCACTGGTGACAAAAATATGGCTCATGGCTAAAGCCTGGAAACCCTTTCAGACACTGCTCAGTGGTACCCTTCTGAGATGTTCCCAGCAGGCGGATAATGTTCCACCCCAACAAGCCGACACCAAGACCGGAGAGCTCTCAGAAGCGATTCCGGCTGTACCCACCAGTCTAACTCTGCAGACCCAAGAAATCATGAGGTAGAAATGCCTCTATTGTAAGGTCTTAACCTTTTAGGTTGACATTCAGTTGGAAGAAACTGCTTGTGTTAGAAATAATTACTGCTGATAATGAACACAATTAAGCACAAAAGAATCTTTATCACTCCAGTACCATTTGTGTGCTTAGAAATCAGCTCATATTTTTCCTTTCACAGATGTTACAATAATGGTGTCAACACTTTTATTTCTTTGTCCACAAGCTGAAAATTATGGCTGCTTCATAAATCGCTGACGTGCTCAGAAGATGGAGGCCCAGCTGCTGAGCACATGAGTTCAGGCCCTGCCCCAGCCTCATGTTTCATGATGACCTAAGCTTCCTGTGTGGAATGGGAACCGAAGCAAATAAGCACTTGTAAAACTGGTTTTGAAGAGTGAAGTTATGAAGAGGTGCTGCCGTGTCAAACATCTGCTTCATCCATTACTCTCAAGTAGGAGCTGGGAATGTACAGTAGGGGCGAGAAACATCAATAAATTAAAATTTGCTTTCCAAGCATGTGCCAGTTTGAACCATGACAGAAGCAAAGGAGAAAGACACCGAATGAGAGAAGAGTTTTCACTCACTCTCCCATCATGGGTTTGGGTCGTCACAGTTAGAATCTGGGTTTCCTTGTGCTACTGATGGCTTTGTCAAAATACAAACAATGTTTGATGGTTTATTCGGGCATTTTAATGGCTGCAGGAGACAACGAGGGTTCTGCTCTCTTTGGAAACCACGCTCTTTTTATTTTTTTTCCTTTCCCCGTGACACAGTCTTCATCAAAACACTAGAAGGAGGAAAGGAAATAAATAAAGTGTCATTCTAGTTAAGTACATAGGTTACAGATGGCATAAATACTCCAATAATTATTTGTTATATCTGGAATTCAATACCGCTAATTATGTTAGCTTGTGTCGCCCTACCAGTAATACACATTCTGTCAAAACTGATGTATGTATTAATTTTGGAAGAAAAATATATAGAAATTTAATAGAGTTTTGAAGTTTTTAAGTGGGTTGTTTCGGGTTGATATTCTAAATAAGCAGTTGAGGAAGGGGACGCCCCCTGCCACCCCTGCGCACACACACGCACACGCCACCAGAGCTAATGTAAGGCTGGGCCCGTCTGCGTGGCCAGAGGAGGGAGTCAGGAAATTGGAAATGCGATGCCCAGTAATCCTCAGAGCCTTTCTCCCATCCAGTCTTTTTCCCCTCACATCATATTTCAGAGACAGTCCAGACTGTCCATGGCCTCACATCATTCCTGGTATAGGAGGCTGCTGAATGTTCTGGGGTGGGGGGTGTGCCTGGTGATAGGAAACACGTGCAAGGCTGTCTGTGCAGCCGGCAGCAGCTGTGGTGTGTGCAGCTTGCTGTTGGGCCTCCCAAGTGTGTCCTGTGGGATCATGGTGAAGCTCCCTTCTGGGATGACCAGGGGGACTGGCCAGTCCTTGCCAGGATGTCTGAAGAGGGCGAGTGGATGGTGCGACTACATCCTGGGTGGCATCTGGCGTGCTCATATCCAGAGCACCCATCACTCTAAAAACATAATCTTTCAAAAAGAAACTATAATGTCCCGTAGGATAAAAACTCTGAGCTTGGTCTCATTTTTGTTCCCCAAATGAATACATGATAGTGGAAAAATCATGTCTCCACACCTCAGTTTCTCTTATGTATAAAATGAGTTGTGTGATATTGATCGAAGAGGACTGAATTCAATCTTTGCACCTCCTTTTAGAAATTCTGATACTAATCTGAGATCATAAATTAGAAAGCTTATTCACATTATGCAAAATTATTCAAAACAGATGGTGAAGTCAATTTAAAGGCTTTATTTTTTTCTATCCCTAAGAACAAGTGCTGTTTGGGGGAAGGTAAGAGAGTAGATTTTAATCTGTTTGCCCTTTGAAATGCCCATCAGCAACCTCCTCCCAATTACCTGTGCCCCTGATTGTGGTCCTGGGAGCTGGCTTCATGAGTCAGAGTTTGTTTGCATTGTCGCTAGACTGTCCACAAGACACCATCAGTCCATGTGCTTCACAGTGTCTAACTGGTTTCTTAAACCAAGTGAATGTTCAATATTTGGCTTCAAAGTCATTGTTCTTAACCACCATACTCAGCTGCAGTTTGCTCATTCAGGCAAACTTGAATTTGAATCTCAATTCTATCTTTTACCAGCTGAGTGACTTCAGCAAGCACTGTGTAATATTCCCAAACCTCATGATCTTCGTCCTGAAAATGAGGCTAATTGTGCTCAGAGAAATGTTAGGAGAATTGGAGTCAATGCAGAGTTATTAGTATAGATTTTAGAACATAGAAGCACTTTCTAGCAGGGTCCATTGTTATTATTAATATGTTAATCTTGAGATAAAATATTTCTTGCCAGTTTCCTACTCTCTTTCTGTTATCTACCTGTCTTGGTGTAATGATAGCTCAACCAATTTGTCTCAGATAGTTAAAGACAAATATGAAATTTAACCTGTGAGGACTGTGTGGTGCTCTGATTTTGTCTGAGTGATAGTTACATGTTATTATTAATCATTGCAAAGTGATTCATGTATGGTTCATTCACAGCATCCCATTCAACCAGTAATTATTGAAGTTTTGGTGTTCAGAGCAACATCTATACATGGAACACTTTGTGAGGAAAACTGGATACAAGTGTGTGGATTAATAAATGAGAAAAGACACCTAGAAGCTGAGTTGGAGCCAGTGCCTTCCAAGGCTATTGTAGCCCAGAAAACACTGGGGAAGCCAGAGATGCTCACAGTGTGACTGTATGAGGCCTGATGTTTGCCCACATGCAGCCCTGTGTGTTGTTGTTCTGATATTCATTAGAGCTACACACATCCCAAGTCAGATGCACAAAATCTTTCCTTCCACCCCTGACAAGACTGTAAGCTCTTATGAGGACAGTATGAATGGATACTTTTAATTATATTTTAGAGTTGAAATCTCCAGCTGTAATTGTGAATTTTTTCATTTTTCCTTTGAGTTTTACCACTTTTTGTTTATGTACTTTGGAGCTCTGTTATTAAGTGTATACACATTTAGTAAAGTTATAGCTTGATGAAGTCATCTCTTTTTTATTATCTAATGCTTATCTTTGTCCTTGGTAACATTCTCTACCAAAATTTACTTTGTCCAATATTTGCATGGCCATTCCAGCTTTATTTTATTTTATTGATTGGTATTTCTTGGCATTTATTTTTCCATTCTTTCACTTTTAACCCTTATGGGTCTTTATATTTGAAGTCTATTTCCGACACACAGCATATAGCTGGTTTTTCCTTTTTTTGTTTAATCAGACAATCTCTGCCTTTTAATTGGAGCATATAAACCATTTACATTTAATGTAATTACTGATATGTTTGAGTTTAAATACACCATGTTGCTTTTAATTTCCTATTTGTCCTGCCAGTTTTTCATTTCCCTTTTCCTCATTCCCTGTATTCTTTATGATTCATTGTATCTTCACAATGGCTTATTAATCATACACTTTCATTTTTCTTACAGGATGCTCTAGGTTTGTGATACACATTTTTACTTTATCTCAATCACCTTCAAATACTATTATGCCACTTCAAGTAGAGTATACTAATATTATAAAAATACACTTTTATTTCTTCTCTCCCATTCTTTGTGCTAATGTTATTATACATTTTATTCTGCACATATTATAAAGTCACAATACATTTTTGCTATCTTTGTTTTAGACCAATATCTTTTAAAGAAATGAAGAATCTTTAAAGTCCTTTTATATTTACCTTCATTTTTATTATTTCTGGGGCTCTGCATGCCTTTGTGTAGAACTAAATTTGTATCTGGTATGTATGATACTGCTTTTGTTGGAAGATTTTCTTTAACTTCTTTTGTAGTCCAATTCTAACAATGAATTTGCTCAACTTTTCTTTGTATGGAAAAGTGTTTGTTTTGCTTTCCTTTTGAAAGGTATTTTTCACTGACTATAAAATTCTTGGTTATCAGAGTTTTTTCCATCAGAACTTTAGAATGTCAGTTTATTATTTGATGGCTTTTAAAGTTTCTGATGAGGACTTTCCAGTATTTCTCATCTTTGTTTCTCTGTATATAATATGTATTTTCTTTGACTGTCTTCAAGATTTTCTTATACATTTTAGTGGTTTGATCATGATGTCTCAAATGTGTGTGTGTGTGTGTGCATGTATCTTTCTCTGTTATTTAAGCTTCTTGGTTTGGCAACTTGTCTTTCATTAATTTTGGAAAATGCTTGGTCATTATCTCTTGAAATTTTTCTTCTGCTTCATTCCCTTTTTCATCTGTTTGCAAGTATGTTAGACCATTTGCTATTGTTCCACATGTCTTGGGAATTCTGTTTTTTTTTTTTTCTTCCCCTCCATCCACTCTTCTTTTACTCTTTGTTTTTCAGTTTGGATAATATCTGTTGCTTTAGCTTAAAATTCACTTTTTTTTTTTACTTCTCTGTATAGTGTACTAATGTGCCACTTGAAGGATGTCCTCGTTTCTCATGGCATGGTTTCTAGTGCTAGCATTTCCACTCAAGTCTGTTTGGTAGTCTCCCTCAGATCTGGACTTCCCCATTTGCTCTTGCACATTTTCCACTTTCCCGCCAGATCCTTTACGTCTTGACTACAGTCATTTTGAAGTTCCTCCCTGGAGCTTCCAGCATTTGGTTCATCTCTGAGTCTATTTCTATTGAATACCTTAGTTCTTAAAAAGTTTTTCCTCTCTTGCTTATGTGTGTGTTTTGTAATTTTTGATTGAATTAAGAGCATTAAGTACAGAAGAATAGTGGATACTGAGGTAAAGCACACTTACATTCAAAATGGCATGTGTCCTCCCCTGTTGGGTCACTGTTGTGGGGTGTCGAGTCAGTCTAGCTGTAGTCACATTGTATTTAGGCTTTGTTATTGCTTTGGTTACATTTATTACACCACAGACTTAAAATTCCTCCACTGGTGGCCTGTTGCACTCTTTTACTCTCTCTGGGATGTGGCTGCCTGATGCTTTTTCTGTGTTTCTGTTGCATCTTTAAACTTTCAACAGCCTGTACACAATTCCATAAGCTGGGGTCTCTCTCCATGAGCTGCACTCCCACAGTCATAGACTATTGCCTGTACCTGGCGCACGGCTCAGGATGAGAGTAGGGGGTGATTCTCAGGTTTCCTGGCCAAGCCTTGGTCTTAGGTAGACTCTGCATATCTGCACTTTAAGGGTGGGGTTTTCTAAGTGTTCCTGCCTCATTGGGCTGCCACATTTTGCTGTATATCTGTTAGAGTATCTTTGGTGGAGGAGAGATTCCTGCACCTCTCCCAGAGGCAGGTTTCAAGACTCCTGTTTGGGGAAGGGGAGGATATGCTTTGTCTTTATCTCTTTTACAAAGGCAGTAGGTCTTTGCCTGTGTCCTGGGGTTTCCTGTCCCTTCCTGGCTTAAGACTTTCCTTAATATAAGAGAAAGTTCTGGTTTAGTGCTTATGCACCAAGAGGGACTCAGAGCTCTTCTGTCTTCCCCCTTCTTTCCTACAAGCACCTAGTGGCAGCCTGTGGAGAGGAGCTTGTGAGGGACTGTGGACTCCCTTTGTGTCTGAGGTTCCCAAGGATTTTAAGTTCTCATTGTAGCCCACACTTGGTGTCCAAGAGTTTGTTAAAATTTCAGCTTTTTTCTTCATACTTGCTTTCATGGCATCTGCCTATTTCCTCCATGCACTGTCAGAAGTGAAACCTTTCTTAAGTCTTGTGTCTCCTAGGCGAAGCTAGTCACCACTTGGAATTCAGTTTACCTAGTTGCCTTTGTGACATCAGCTTAAGAAAATGTAAGATTTGTAAATGATCCAATTTTCCTCCTCATTGTTAGGGTGGGAGCAAAGATCTGTTGAAACTTTCAACATCCTAAATGGAAGCAAAACTCCCAGGAAGAGGAAACTGGCAAGATAACTTCTGGAGCCTTTTTCAAGCCCTTAAGTGGAAGAATGGCAGTGGCTTGTTTGGGAGCCTTGAAACTGTGCATTCAGAGTCTTTCCATCTCAAATATCCTGTTTCTCCAAGCTCTCTCCCTTTTATGCCCTTCCATTTGCTCTTATTTCCGTTCTCAGGGACTGTCTAAAAATGAGAGCTTTAGTAGGACTGGGGTCACCAGGTAAATAGACACCAGTAAAGAGTACATTTTTAATAGGTTTTTAAAATTTAAACAATTCAATTTTTAAAATTTAAACAAATCTATATTATAAATTCTTCTCAATTTTCTTTTTTTGAGTTGTGGTATCTGCTTTGTTAGCTACTTTAAGGGAACAAATATTTGGCTGACTTTTGGGAGAGCAGAGAATTGTCATAAAACTTACTCTTGAGAAAAGAGGTGATAGGTTTGCTTAGCACACACATGGTAGTTCTCAAAGATGATATTAGCCCAGAAAATGGATGAGTAATACCATTACACAATAGTTGTTGAATAATTATTTGCAGATAACCCATTTTCCATCTCTGGAAGACATTATTACACTCAGAAAAGTTTTGGACTCTTTGGTACTATTTGTGTAAATTTTGTACTTTCTGCCTATTACATTATTTCACACCAGTGAGACAGAAAATACGCTACAGTAGGAATTCAAATTAGAACTTCAATGAGCAGACAGAGAAGAATTTGATTTCCCTCATGTATTGGTGAAGGGTCCCTACTGGACACCCACATAGTATCATTACTTTCATTGTTAAGTGAATTAGCTGCATCTAGTTGGTTTTCTAACAGTAAGAAGCCTATTGGAAATTTGAGAGAATTTAACGGTGGATTAATGTCTATACGTAAAGATTTGAAGATTTTTTTTAATGTAACAATTTGTTATTTCAACATTTTAATGGTGAGATGGTTATTTAGGGGCCCAGCATAGATATGCCAATGGCCGTGGTAGCATGGGCAGTGATGCCCAGGCTGGGAGCTGTGGTGGTGAGGATGTAACAACCCACACGGGGTGATCACTGTGCTCAAGTCCCTCTGTCCTCCACGTCCTGGCCTCAGTGTCTTCTCTGGATAGTTTTTCTGCCTTCGTTGTCCATCGAACTCAACAACACCTGTGTCCAGCAGGCCCAGCCCGGAAATGAGAGGGTTTTTAACTCCTAATTATCTCATCCCTGAACAGTTGTACCAGAGGCCATATCTTTCTGATTCTCCCATTTCTTCTTAAGGTCTGTGTCCTTTCTCCTCTCCTCTCCTCTCCTTTCTCGTCTGTGGAGAGGGAGGCCTTCTGATTTGTCTGCCTTCCTTACATATCAAATGTCTCCAGATCTTCCAGCGTCTGTCGAAACAACCTTTCAAATCTGCAAATTTGACCGTGTTATCCCCTTGCCTAAGTTTTTGGGATTTCCCCTTGATGACCAGATGAAGTCCAAATTCCTGTTCCTAAGAAAACACCCCCTCCCATACTCTGACCCCTAAGCACATCCCCAGTGTCTTTCCTCATCCTGCCCTCCACCCCAGCCTTGGGCCCCCAGCTAAGGCCCAGCCATAGGAACCTGGGCCACGTCATACTCTGAGGCTCTGGGCCAGCCGCCTTCTGGTCTACTCCCTGTCCTTTCATCCACCTGTTAAATTCCTACCACCTTCAGGGAGCAGCTCAAGGCTTCCTTCCTTCAGGAAACCCTCCATACCTTCCCCTTTCCCCTCTCATTCCCTAAGTTTACATTCTCTTCTACAAGCTACCAATGTAGCCAGTGAATGCTCACCTTTATCATGGTTCATAATGCACAGCTTATTACATTTAATGCACATCGTGATGTATGTGATGGTTTGATGTCCATCTCCTCCTCCTGGCCTGTGTAAACCCTTTGCCCCTTTGCAGGGAGCAGATGAGTGGGGTTGTGGACAAGGCCTATATCTGACTGCATTTTATATCTATGCCTTGTCATGTTACTTCGTGCTCTGTCCCTTCCTTTATGGAATGTTCATGGGTCATTTCAGTCTTTCCAAGACTTTCAACTGTGCTTAACATAATCAGAAATCTCACATTTCTCTCTCCAGACCCCAGTCCTTCCTTAGAATCATTCCTGCATTTCCAGTGGCTTCCTAGACAATCCCGCTCGTATGGATCATACAGGCATGTTGATCCCCAACAGTCCAAACCGAGGTCATTTTCTCTTCATTTCTCATCCCCTGCCCCTGGACTTTCTCCCCTGGTTTTTGCCTCTGTGTTGATGCCATCACTATTAACTTTCTGATCTCATCTCGACCTCTCAGAAAGCCTTTAGTCTTTCCTTTGAGCCCATCTATGCCATCCATTGTCACCGAGTCACGTCCACTCATCTCTGAAGCCTCTTATATCTGCCGCTCCCCTGCTTGAGTGACAGCAATAGCTTGCTGGCAGGTGATCTTGTCCCTGGTCTTCCCACTTCTCAGGCCACCTTCTACCTATCCATTAGGCTCATCCAAGGTGCAGAAATCCCAGAATCTTCTTCCACATACAGGGCCCCTTGTAGGCGGTTTGCTCTCTGCTCCTCTGCACTTCAGGCGCTGAGCTGATGTCTTGCAGAACGCTCTTCCTCCTGAGGACACAGTGAGCTGCCAGACCTGTCCTCTGCATTGGCTGCTCCTCTAACACTTTCTTTGCATTCTCTGCCTTGAAAACTCTGACCTCATATTTAATATCCTGTTCCAGTCTCTCCCATCCCCCCTGAAATCATCTGACTTCCCCATCCAAACTAGTGCTTCCCTTCTCTACATGCCAGGGAACTTGAGCATATACCTCCGCTGAGAATTCATCGCACGGTATTGCAATTTCTCTCGCTGGCCCAGGAGGTGCCTGGGGACAGGGACTGTGTCTTGCTCACCTAGGTACTCTCAGTGCCTTGCACAAGGCCTGTAAATCACAGGTACTCAAATATCTGAGCTCAAGTGTGAATTAGAAAGATCAAGGACCCGTGGGGTTGGTAGTTGGCGGTTACAGAGAGCACAAGAAGCCGGTGGTTAGGAAGCGGAGGGGCAAGAACAGATGAGGACAGAACTCGCACTGAGGTGTTTGCTTATTTGTTTTCAATAACGAAACCTGGGCACAAGGGTGAGAAAGGAAATGCGGTCCTTAACTAGCCACCTTTTTCTAGCATTCCTCTTCCTGGGGAAGGAGCCAAGATATATTTGGAAGGGGTGTAAAGTTTCTTGGTAAAGTTTATGATTCTAGGACAAATCAAGAAGGTTTCTATATTGTGTGCATTTTTTTTTTCCTGGCACATGGCTTAACAATTACATTCCGTGGGTCCTCAAGGACCCTGGCAGTTCCAAGATTCTGCAAAATAGTCTCAAGTACGTCTATGCAATAGGGAAGTCTAAGACAAGATGTCGCTTTTCAAGGTGTAAAGGAATCCATACAAATGTATGCTGTGTATGCTGTTACCTGGATTGCTAACTACATGCCGTCAGTGGCTGATAAACTTAATTTATGGCACCGAAGCAGGATGGGGGAGGAAAGCAAAGCCGAGGGAGGCGGGCCACAGAGTCCGGAAGCAAAGTCAACAGCAAAAGAAAGATCTGAAAAGAATGACATTCCAGCTCCTCATTTCTTTCCTTTCAGGCTTTATGGCACCTCTGGAGAAACAAAAGCTTCACAGAGAAAAGGCTGGTTTGGCAGCAGAGCCTGGCTTCCCCCTTCAGCTCACTGCCCCGTGTGTTCTCAGAGCTTTTCTCTTGTACACAAATGAAACACTTAAAGGTGTGCATTGAGGTTTCATCTTCACTTTTCTTTGCTCTCTCTTGGCTTCTCTCCTCCATCTCCTCAACAGTTCTGGAAAAAGGGACATTGGCAAATGCAACGTGCTGTGCTCGGCCTGGTCAGCCTTCGGCCTCTCAGGTCCACTTCTCCCTCCGCCTCTCCCCGCCCTCCGTCTCCCTGATGTAACGTCTCTGGGTTGTCTGGCTCCAGCTGTCCTCCCCTGGAAGCAGAAAGACAGACGGGGGAGGCTTGGGAAGACAACTCGGCTTATTCATGAGGCCCATTTCGTTCCAGCAGCTTGGCTGGATCCACGATAGAGCAAATCTTCAACTGTTTCCCTCGCTTGGAGGATCAAATTTACACTTTTCTTCTGGCTGTTCTTCATGGTGAAACATTTGAAATCCACAGGCAGACACAGCCAACTGGGTAGGACGTTAGGAATTCTGAAATACTGCTGAATTAAGTCAGGGACCAGCCTAACTAATTTGCTGATTTACTCAAGTTGACCCAAATGAATTTCTGTGTAAACGAAATTTATGAAGAAGTCTTTGAATAATTCTGTTATATGAAATGCCGGAGCTTCTAGTTTCCATTTTATTACATTTTCTGAACACTGTGTATTCCAATCATATTGAAACATTTTGTTTTCAGGCTCTGTAGAAAGTGCTGATGGTTGAACCTCAAAAGAATTGAAGGGTTAGTTCATAAATGAATAAAAAGCCAGCGGCATTTATCCAAAGTTTGTTTAACTACCCTAACCTCATGGGCCTGTAAAAATTCAACTGAAATCATTGAGAAGAGGTCCTCCTGAGAGATCCCTTGGCACTTTCTGCTTCTGCTTGGATCAGAAATACCATGAGAGTATCATTTTTTTCTTTAACTTGCAACATTTCAACACTCCTAGTTCCGTTTGCAGTTGGAAAACGGGGGGGAAGGGCTGGGAGAAAAACATGGTTGAACTTTTCTTAACCTAGAAGTTCTTGCGGCTTTTTCATGAGAATGCAAGCCACAGAGCATGCCTGGAAGAGGCCGGGTGCCTCTGCCTAGGAAGTCTCCCCTTCATGGGCCCTGGTAGGAGCCATCACTGAGGTTCTGGTAGAAGGTGGTCGTTTAGAATCAAGCTGAGGACATCTGACAATGGACCTCACAGTCTCTGGCCTCAGCTCCCCTGTAGCTGAACCTCCCAGGGGTAACAGAGACAGAAATTAAATCATTTATCCAACTAGATAGACCAGCACTCAGTTGTTCACGGACCAGTTCATTTCATTCCAGTCCTGTAAGAGAGCTTGTGTGGGTAGACGGATTGCAGAAATAGTCACAATCCTCAAATCTATGGAGACAGAAAGTGGATTAGTGGTTGTGCAGGACGGGGTGGGGAGAGGTTGCTATGGGGTATGGGAGTCCTTCCTGGGGTTAAGAAAATATCTAAACCCAATTGCGGTGCTGACTGCACAGCTCAGGGCATATACTCAAAACCACTGGATTGCACCCTTGGAGTGGGTGAGGTGTGTGGCGTGTGAATTACATCTCAATAAAGCTGTTAGTGGAAAAAACTTAGCCGCAGTCCTTTGTTCCTCCCTGGATCTGTGCCCCGGCCGTGGGTGCTGGCAGCTCTTCCAGTCAAGGACTGGCTTGTGTTTGACCACCTGCTGACTCTGGGCTGCCTTCTGACGCTGGCTGGCAGGCAGAACATGGCAGAAGGGACAGCGTGCCGTCGGGAGCCTCAGCTCCTTAAGGCCCTGCGTGCTTCTGCTCACGCTCTTATTCTGCTGTCTTCACTATGGAAACCAGCCTGGACTGGCCCCTGGAAGGTGAGAGAGCTGTGCACAGAGCTGAGCCACCCCGGCCAAGGCCATGGCCGCCCACCGCTGGCTGCCTATGGTGTGAGCCCGGCAGAGATCAGCCAGCCTGCCCAGAGCCGCTGGACTGCTCAGTGAGCCGTGGGCTCCTGAGGCATAAACATCATTGTTTTATGATAAGTACTGGGGGGATTTGTTCTGTGGCAATGCCTTACTGATACACATGGCGATCCTGGGAGATTCTAGAAGCAGGGGAAAGGAGTGTGTATACAGGTCGCGCTGTTACCCACTCTGCCAATAATTCCATTCAAATTTTTGGGCTCTGACAAGGCTTTCATTTTTCCTGCTAAATCTCCCTAAAATAGTAATGGAACTCATTCTTGGTTAGGTAAGAGCTGGTGATCACCAGATATTTGCCCTCAGATGGCATAAGCCTTGCACTAACATTTCAGGACTCCCAGGAGAAGAAAGTGCTGGGCTGGTTGGAGCATCTGACCCTCTCCATCGGTCAGAGAGGGCTGGGAGGCAAGGCCACCAGGATCTGTCACATGGGGGTCACCCCTGCAGCCTGCTGATGTGGTTGCCACAGACCACTCTTGGCTGTGGGGGGGAGATCAGCTTGAATAATATAAACAGGTGTGTGAGCCTCACCGGGAGGTGTTTTAGGAAGCCACTCCCCCTCTGTGCCCAGGGTGGCCGGGGATGCGAGAAAGAGCCCAGGTGTGGGAGCAGGGCGGGGCCCCCGGCTCGTTCAAGACCCAGGAGGGGAGAGATGGGAGGCTGTCTTCTCCTCGGGATGCACACTTCTAAGAAGCTCAGTGGTTTACGTTTGAAGTTTTGTAAGGAGCAAGGTGGCACCAAGCTCTAGAGACAGACAGAAATGGCCACCCAGATTGGGTGGAAATGCCCTGCAGGGCACTGCCCAGCAGAGCCTCCTGCACGGGGCCCACGTTGTGGGGCATTGGAGGTGTGGCTGGTGTGACTGAGGAATCAGATTGAAAAGTTTATTTGCTTTAACTCATTTAAATTTAAATTAAGCAGCCACATGTGACTGGTGGTTAGCATATGGGACAGCACCCTCTACATAAGGTATACGTGCACATCTATTTATTTTTTTGCTATAACAAATACGGTAGGGTCACTTATTCCAGAAAATCACTGGGCTGTGATTTAGCCCTAACTAACTTCCATGCCCTCAGCGGCCCACTTCCTTCTGTCTGGGCGAGGTAAGGTTCTTCCTGCTCAGGAAGAGTCAGCAGCCACATGTTCAACGAAGATCTGTCTTTATTGAGTGCCCATTTGTGCACAATGTACCCTGCTTGGCAAAACGCAATTAAAACAAGAGAAAGTGGTCATGTGGTTTCTTGGACTGAACTCAGCTGTTGAAAGCTTTAAAAAATGCAAGGGTGGCTTTGGTAATATTTTGGAGTAAAATCATTTAAATTAGAAAATTATCAGTTTGTAACAATAAGTAATTTATGTACACTTAGAGAAGGCTTTTCTTCATTCTTAGGTTGGGGTTGGCAACTTTGATTTCTATTGTCATTGAAGATGATATAATTGTGCCTTAATAAGCAAAATTATTAAAGGGTTTATGAGCTTTCATTTGTAAAACCCAGGCAGAAAAGGTCAATGAGGATTCTACACACCCCACCAACAAATCTCTAAAGAATTTGAATTTAAAATGAATCTCCTTCTCCAATGAAAAATGTAAAATCAGAAAGACAGAAACCAACCCAAAAAAAGCAAAAAAAAATCCCTTAATTTATGTTGACTTCATTATTCTCTAGATTAAAAGCAACTCAACATAAAATGAGGACTTTGAGTTCGAACTTTTAAGGAATTCACATATTTGCATCAATTTTTAAAAGGTTTCATAACTAATGTGAACTTGGATTTCTTTTGGCATGGCATAAAACCCATTTGTACAGGTTTTAATTAAGAGTGCAGCCTATGCAATTAAAATTAAGGGGAGGCACTCCATCTGATGTCCTATGAGGACCCCAGTCGAAAAAATTATGCTAATGCTGTGTGTCCTAAAAGCCTTCTCTGAGTGTCACAGCCATGTGTGAGGACTTACTCCTGCTACCTGATGAGGATTTGCTTAAAGTTGATAGTTAGGAACATTTAATTTTGATGTGTTAGGGCCTTGTTTATCACTAATCTTCACGGCATTTGCTGTGGGCTGGGAAGCCATACTAGGATCATCTGAAATTGAGCTCAGAAAGTAGAGACTGGGTCAAACTCAGAATCCATAATGCAAATACTGCAGTTTTACACAGGCAGGGGAATTCCTAATGTGGATTTTAATATTTAAAGTTACCAGTGCCATTATTGGGAATATTAAGATGCTTTCATGTTGAACTGATTAAAATTACATTTAGAATAATGAATGACATGTAATGTACCAATATCCACACATTTCTGCTTTTTTTTTTTTAAGTATAAACAACTGCAGTGGAAAGCCTTCTGAGGTATTCTTTAGGGAGCTTGGAGCAAGGACGCAGAGACCCAAGGCTGGGGCTGCTGGTGAGGGTCTGCGACAAGCCTGGGACTCGCAGCTCACGGGCACGAAGGCTCACAGGGAAACTGAACTCCTCTGAAACTCAGTATTCATTTTCTAAAAATCTCTGGGAGACTTAAGACACCTGCCAAAATAGGTCTTCAGGTCTGGCAGGGGGACATTGTCCAGGCTGAGTGACTTTGAGGGCCATGCATTTCTTTAAGCATTTGGGGCGCCTACCCAGCTGTACTGTGCAGGTGGCTCCCTCCTGCATCAGGTCCTTTTCGGAGCCATCTTGGTTCCGTCCTCCCAGGGTGTAGGCCGCACACACAGGGGTGCTTCTGGCATGGTACCCAGAGCGCAGCCTGCCCAGGTGGCCCCCACAGGGAAGGTTAGCTGAGACCCAGGCTTTGGCAGGGAGCCCCGTCCTGCATGCCGGCACCTCTCAAGAACCTTCCTGGAGTGTCAGTCTGAACAGCCTCCCAACCACCCCACTCTGCCCGCACAGCCCCCGCTCCTCACTGCTGGCATCTCGGGGTCCCCAGGGCAGCAGGAAGGGCTGGGCTCCCCGGGGAGAGGGCCAGGTCACCATGGCATGGCACTGGCTTGGGAGATCACTGCCTCCCCCATCAGCCTTCTTATCACCAAAATGACTTTTTGGTTGTTATTAATATGTTTTTAAGAAAAGTTTTAGGTTTACAGCACATAGAAAATGCAGAGTCCCTGTGCACTGCAGCCTGGCCCCGCCCCAGGTTCCCGACTAGTAACATCTTGCATCAGTGAGGTAACACTTGTGAGAATCCATGGACCAATACTGGCCCATTATGATTAATGGAAGTCTTTGGTCTACACCAGGGTCCCTCATGGTGTCGCACATTTTGTGGGCTTGGACAGATGCGTACTGGACTGTGTAACCACAGGACCAGACAAAAGAGCACCTCTGCCCTCAGACCCCTCTGCGTTCTGCTTATTCATCCCTCCCTCCCCTCCGAACAGGGATGGGATCATGCTCTTCCCCTATTTAAAATGATTAAATTCAAACGACTCGACTCCAGGCACACTCCCCTCCCAGGCAAGCTTTTTATATTGCTGCAGCACTCCTTTGCCTGG
Source organism: Manis pentadactyla (assembly GCF_030020395.1). Lineage (NCBI taxonomy): Eukaryota > Metazoa > Chordata > Mammalia > Pholidota > Manidae > Manis > Manis pentadactyla. The sequence goes on along the minus strand of NC_080026.1, from coordinate 137,227,486 downwards.
AAGAGTTATTAAAAACCCAAACTCCTTCCTAAGGGCCCCAAAGCCTTCATGCTCTGCCTGGTCTCTGCCTACCTGTCTGGCCCCATCATCCCACATCCTTACATCCAATGAGGCATCGTGGGTGATGGCATGGGCTTGGTCCTTACACATACCTGGGTTGGAACCCACTCCCTTCCCTCTCCAGGTGCCTGACCCTGAAATAATTAACAGCATGGACAACATTATAAAAGGTCAATCACACACCGGGAAGATATTTGCAACAAAACAGCAAAAGTACCCTCATCATAGGAATAGTTTGTGCATGTTTCTTTTATTAACAACTGATTGCTCAGTGCCCAATAATGTGCCGGGATCCCAGCACCCAAGCTTTATCATGTTAGTATCATGCTCCTCGTCTCCCAAAGTCTACATCCCCATTGACACCTAGAAATGAACGTGCATATGTATTTACAAGTTGCTTTCCAGAAAAACCATACCAGTGTAAGTGCCTACCAAAAGAATGCCAGAGTGTCACCTTACAGTTCTCTTATCAGCACTGATTGGTGTTAAAATAATTGACAATCTGATATATAAGATAGTGTTTTGTTTCACATTTATTAGATTATGAATGATTTTTCATGATTATTGGCCGTTGGTTTCTCCTGTGAATTACTATTTCATGTTCATAAGGCTGTCTGCAACTGATGGCCTTTTGACTATTCCTTCCATTTAAAAACTCTTGTTTTTGTATTTTATTGACAAGTCCCCAGCACGGACCTGACATTTGGGGTACCCTTTCCTTGTAACTTAACTATCAAGCAAGTGCTTATAATATGTTGGCCTTAGAGGATTATATTTGCTCTGTGCTTAGGGACAATCTCTTTCATTAGGTTAACTTAAGAAAGAAAGTTCCATCTATTTCTTGTTAGTTAAGAGTTGTTTTCTTAATACGGATAGTGGTTTCATTCAGTACTTTTCTGAATCCACTGTAAAGATCACATCTGAAATATTTTTTCTTGTTAATTTGTTTATGTGGCATTGACATTTACTGATATAGCACCATTTTTGCATTCTTGGAAAACACCTGAGTTGGGTTAATGTTTGGTTGTTTTCTAGTATTAATGACTAATAAAGTGGGAGTTACCTGTTCTTGAAAGTTTGGAAAAATTCTCCTGTAAGGCTTTCTTTGCCACTAAAACTATTTGGGATAGTGTCTTTCGGGACATTTAATTTTTTTTTTTTGAGAGGGCATTTCTCATATTTATTGATCAAATGGTTGTTAACAACAATAAAATTCTGTATAAGGGACTCAATGCACAATCATTAATCAACCCCAAGCCTAATTCTCAACAGTCTCCAATCTTCTGAAGCATAACGAACAAGTTCTTACATGGTGAACACATTCTTATACAGTGAATAAGTTCTTGCATGGTGAACAGTACAAGGGCAGTCATCACAAAACTTTCGGTTTTGATCACGCATTATGAACTATAAGCAATCAGGTCAAATATGAATATTCGTTTGATTTTTATACTTGATTTATATGTGAATCCCACATTTCTCCCTTATTATTATTATTATTATTATTTTTTAAATAAAATGCTGAAGTGGTAGGTAGATGCAAGATAAAGGTAGAAAACATAGTTTAGTGTTGTAAGAGAGCACATGTAGATGATCAGGTGTGTGCCTATAGGCTAAGTATTAATCCAAGCTAGACAAGGGCAACAAAACATCCACGGATGCAGATGATTTCTCTCAAAACAGGGGGGGTGAGGTTCTAAGCCTCACCTCTGTTGATCCCCAATTTCTCACCTGATGGCCCCCCTGCGACTGTGCCTGTCTTAGGTTGTTCCTCCCTTGAGGAATCTTACCCGTCTCTGGCTAACCAGTCATCTTCCGGGGCCATACAGGGAGATGTAAAGTTGGTAAGTGAGAGAGAAACAATATTGTTTGAAAAGGTTAGCTTTTTACTTCTTTGCATATTTATGCCCTGTGGCTTCTACGCCCAGCATTTGTCTTGAGGTATCTTTACCACTTGGAGGAATTATGATACTCGGTAAATTCGATATGAGGCACGAATTCTACTTAAGGGTTGTAATTAGAAAGGAAGAAGAAAAGCTATAGAAGTAGCAGATGGAAGAAAACATGGGAAGATTGATTATTTCTTTGACATATTTTCTTGTAGAGTAACTTCAGCATGTATAGGTTTTAAACTACTAATTAAATTGCGTACACACTTTAACATAATAGAAATACAGCTACATAACCAAAGCAGACCTACAATTACCAGCCATCTCCAGTGAAACCAAGAAAACCAGTTAGGCATCCTAGGCATTTGTGAAAACTTATCAGTGATATGATGGATATTGTCTAACTGTATTTGAATAGTTTGAGAGAAATCAGACAAATTAAAACAACACATTCCTGGGAACTGTTCACATCCCATATGTTCTTTTAACAGTAGATAGTCTGTAGTCGCAGGATTTTGGAGCACTGCAACTTGCACTTCTCCTAATTCTTGGCTGAGTTCCGATAGTATAGATCCAGTCAAATTTGTTGTTTTACTGTATGCACAGGCCAGCTTAGATATCTCCTTCTTCATTCCCATGGCAAGTCCAGGAACCGGTGGGATGAATGCAGCTACAACTGCAACAGCGCCAGGATCTTTGTTGAAGTTTTTTGATGATCATCTTCTGGAAAGACTCTTCCAGAGAATGTTGATGTTGGAAGTTCTTCTTCATATCGTATCTTAATTCATTTTCTGGGTAGCCAAGTTAGGCTTTGATCCTCTGTATAAACACAAACAAACCCTTTGCCCACACTTTGATATGCCCTTTATATCATTGTGGAGAACTTATTGGAGATCACCACACAGGAACTGCTTTTTTTTTTTTTTAAGAGAAAGGAATATTATCAGAAAAATGTACTTCCATAGCTGATCATCTGACACCCTTTAAATGATCAAAATTAAGGATATTTAAAGCGTGCATTAATCATTGATTTACAGTTAGTTTTATCCTGTCAGGGAGTAATCTCCCTTTTCTTTCTTTTTTTTTGTTATCATTAATCTACAATTACATGAAAAATATTATGTTTACTAGGCTCTCCCCTATACCAGGTCCCCCCTATAAACCCCTTTACAGTCACTGTCCATCAGCATAGCAAACTGTTGTAGAATCACTACTTGTCTTCTCTGTGTTGTACAGCCTTCCCCTTTCTCCCCCTCCATTATGCATGCTAATCATAATACCCCATTTCTTCTTACCCCCCTTATCCCTCCCTACCCACCCATCCTCCCCAGTCACTTTCCCTTTGGTACCTGTTAGTCCATTCTTGGGTTCTATGATTCTGCGGCTGTTTTGTTCCTTCAGTTTTTCCTTTGTTCTTATACTCCACAGATGAGTGAAATCATTTGGTATTTCTCTTTCTCCACTTGGCTTGTTTCACTGAGCATAATACTCTCCAGCTCCATCCATGTTGCTGCAAATGGTAGGATTTGCCCTTTTCTTATGGCTGAGTAGTATTCCATTGTGTATATGTACCACATCTTCTTTATCCATTCATCTGTTGATGGACATTTAGGTTGCTTCCAATTCTTGGCTATTGTAAATAGTGCTGCGATAAACATAGGGGTGCATCTGTCTTTTTCAAACTGGAGTGCTGCATTCTTACTGCATTCTTAGGGTAAATTCCTAGAAGTGGAATTCCTGGGTCAAATAGTATTTCTATTTTGAGCATTCTGAGGAACCTCCATACTGCTTTCCACAATGGTTGAACTAATTTACATTCCCCCCAGCAGTGTAGGAGGGTTCCCCTTTCTCCACAACCTCGCCAACATTTGTTGTTGCTTGTCTTTTGGATGGTAGCCATCCTTACTGGTGTGAGGTGATATCTCATTGTGGTTTTAATTTTCATTTCTCTGATAATTAGCGATGTGGAGCATCTTTTCATGTGTCTGTTAGCCATCTGTATTTCTTTTTTGGAGAACTTTCTGTTCAGTTCCTCTGCCCATTTTTTAATTGGATTATTTGTTTTTTGTTTGTTGAGGTGGGTGAGCTCTTTATATATTTTGGACGTCAAGCCTTTATTGGATCTGTCATTTACAAATATATTCTCCCATACTGTAGGGTACCTTTTTGTTCTATTGATGGTGTCTTTTGCTGTACAGAAGCTTTCAGCTTAATATAGTTCCACTTGTTCATTTTTGCTGTTGTTTTCCTTGCCCGGGGAGATATGTTCAAGAAGAGGTCACTCATGTTTATGTCTAAGAGGTTTTTGCCTATGTTTTTTTCCACGAGTTTAATGGTTTCATGACTTACATTTAGGTCTTTGATCCATTTTGAATTTATTTTTGTATATGTGGTTAGACAATGGTCCAGTTTCATTCTCCTACATGTAGCTGTCCAGTTTTGCCAGGACCATCTGTTGAAGAGACTGTCATTTCACCATTGTATGTCCATGGCTCCTTTATCAAATATTAATTGACCATATATGTTTGGGTTAATGTCTGGAGTCTCTAGTCTGTTCCACTGGTCTGTGGCTCTGTTCTTGTGCCAGTACCAAATTGTCTTGATTACTATGACTTTGTAGTAGAGCTTGAAGTTGGGGAGTGAGATCCCCCCTACTTTATTCTTCTTTCTCAGGATTGCTTTGGCTATTCGGGGTCTTTGGTGTTTCCATATGAATTTTTGAATTATTTGTTCCAGTTCATTGAAGAATGTTGCTGGTAATTTGATAGGGATTGCATCAAATCTGTATATTGCTTTGGGCAGGATGGTCATTTTGATGATATTAATTCTTCTTAGTCACGAGCATGGGATGAGTTTCCATTTGTTAGTGTCTCCTTACTTTCTCTTAAGAGTGATTTGTAGTTTTCAGGGTATAGGTCTTTCACTTCTTTGGTTAGGTTTATTCCTAGGTATTTTATTCTTTTTGATGCAATTGTGAATGAAATTGTTTCCTGATTTCTCTTTCTGTTGGTTCATTGTTAGTATATAGGAAAGCCACAGATTTGTGTGTTAATTTTGTATCCTGCAACTTCACTGTATTCTGATATCAGTTCTAGTAGTTTTGGAGTGGATTCTTTAGGGTTTTTTATGTACAATATCATGTCATCTGCAAATAGTGACAGTTTGATTTCTTCTTTACCAATCTGGATTCCTTGTATTTCTTTGTTTTGTCTGATTGCCGTGGCTAGGACCTCCAGTACTATTTTAAATAACAGTGGGGAGAGTGGGCATCCCTGTCTTGTTCCCAATCTCAGAGAAAAGCTTTCAGCTTCTTGCTGTTCAGTATAATGTTGGCTGTGGGTTTATCATATATGGGCTTTATTATGTTGAGGTACTTGCCCTCTATACCCATTTTGCTGAGAGTTTTTATCACGAGTGGATGTTGAATTTTGTCAAATGCTTTTTCAGCATCTATGGAGATGATCATGTGGTTTTTGTCTTTCTTTTTGTTGATGTGGTGGATTATGTTGATGGATTTTCGAATGTTGTACCATCCTTGCATCCCTGGGATGAATCCCACTTGGTCATGGTGTATGGTCCTTTTGATATATTTTTGAATTCGGTTTGCTAATATTTTATTGAGTATTTTTGCATCTACATTCATCAGGGATATTGGTCTGTAATTTTCTTTTTTGGTGGGGTCTTTGCCTGGTTTTGGTATTAGGGTGATGTTGGCTTCGTAGAATGAGTTTGGGAGTATTCCCTCCTCTTCAATTTTTTGGAAAACTTTAAGGAGAATGGGTATTATGTCTTCCCTGTATGTCTGATAAAATTCTGAGGTAAATCCATCTGGCCTGGGGGTTTTGTTCTTGGGTAGTTTTTTGATTACCATTTCAATTTCTTTGCTCGTAATTGGTTTGTTTATCTTTTGTGTTTCTTCCTCGGTCAGTCTTGGAAGGTTGTGTTTTTCTAGGAAGTTGTCCATTTCTTCTAGATTTTCCAACTTGTTGGCATATAGGTTTTCATAGCAGTCTTTAATAATTCTTTGTATTTCTGTGGAGTCTGTCGTGATTTTTCCATTCTCATTTCTGATTCTGTTGATTTGTGTTGATTCTCTTTTTCTCTTAATAAGTTTGGCTAGAGGCTTATCTATTTTGTTTATTTTCTCAAAGAACCAGCTCTTGGTTTCATTGATTTTTGCTATTGTTTTATTCTTCTCATTTTTATTTCCTCTCTGATCTTTATTATGTCCCTCCTTCTGCTGACTTTAGGCCTCATTTGTTCTTCTTTTTCCAGTTTTGATAATTGTGATGTTAGACTATTCATTTGGGATTGTTCTTCCTTCTTCAAGTGTACCTGGATTGCTATATACTTTCCTCTTAAGACTGCTTTTGCTGCGTCCCACAGAAGTTGGGGCTTTGTGTTGTTGTTATTTGTTTCCATATATTCCTTGATCTCTATTTTAATTTGTTCGTTGATCCATTGATTATTTAGGAGCATTTTGTTAAGCCTCCATGTGTTTGTGAGCCTTTTTGTTTTCTTTGTAGAATTTATTTCTAGTTTATACCTTTGTGATCTGAAAAGTTGGTTGGTAGAATTTCAATATTTTGGAATTTACTGAGGCTCTTTTTGTGGCCTAGTATGTGCTCTATTCTGGAGAATGTTCCACGTGCACTTGAGAAGAATGTATATCCTGTTGCTTTTGGATGTAGAGTTCTATAGATGTCTATTAGGTCCATCTGCTCTACTGTGTTGTTCAGTGCTTCCATGTCCTTACTTATTTTCTGCCCAGTGGATCTATCCTTTGGGGTGAATGGTATGTTGAAGTCTCCTAAAATGAATGCATTGCAGTCTATTTCCCCCTTTAGTTCTGTTAGTATTTGTTTCACATATGCTGGTGCTCCTGTGTTGGGTGCATATATATTTAGAATGGTTATATCCTTTTGTTGGACTGAGCCCTTTATCATTATGTAGTGTCCTTCTTTATCTTTTGTTACTTTCTTTGTTTTGAAGTCTATTTTGCCTGATATTAGTACTGCAACCCCTGCTTTCTTCTCGATGTTGTTTGCCTGAAATATGTTTCTCCATCCCTTGACTTTTAGTCTGTGCATGACTTTGGGTTTGAGGTGAGTCTCTTGTAAGCAGCATATAGATGGGTCTTGCTTTTTTATCCATTCTATTACTCTGTGTCTTTTGATTGGTGCATTCAGTCCATTAACATTTGGGGTGACTATTGAAAGATATGTACTTATTGCCATTGCAGGCTTTAGATTCATGGTTACCAAAGGTTCAAGGTTAGCCTCTTTAGTATCTTACTGCCTAACTTAGCTCGCTTATTGAGCTGTTATATACACTGTCTGGAGATTCTTTTCTTCTCTCCCTTCTTATTCCTCCTCCTCCATTCTTCATATGTTGGGTGTTTTGTTCTGTGCTCTTTCTAGGAGTGCTCCCATCTAGAGCAGTCCCTGTAAGATGCTCTGTAGAGGTGGTTTGTGGGAGGCAAATTCCCTCAGCTTTTGCTTGTCTGGGAATTGTTTAATCCCTCCATCATATTTAAATGATAATCGTGCTGGATACAGTATCCTTGGTTCAAGGCCCTTCTGTTTCATTGCATTAAATATATCATACCATTCTCTTCTGGCCTGTAAGGTTTCTGTTGAGAAGTCTGATGATAGCCTGATGGGTTTTCCTTTATAGGTGACCTTTTTCTCTCTAGCTGCCTTTAAAGTCTTTCCTTGTCCTTGATCTTTGCCATTTTAATTACTATGTGTCTTGGTGTTGTCCTCCTTGGGTCCTTTCTGTTGGGAGTTCTGTGTATTTCCATGGTCTGTTCAATTATTTCCTCTCCCAGTTTCGGGAAGTTTTCAGCAATTATTTCTTCAAAGACACTTTCTATCCCTTTTTCTCTCTCTTCTTCTTCTGGTACCCCTGTAATACGGATATTGTTCCTTTTGGATTGGTCACACAGTTCTCTTAACATTGTTTCATTCCTGGAGATCCTTTTATCTCTCTCTGTGTCAGCTTCTATGCGTTCCTGTTCTCTGGTTTCTATTCCATCAATGGCGTCTTGCATCCTATCCATTCTGCTTATAAGCCCTTCCAGAGTTTGTTTCATTTCTGCGATCTCCTTTCTGGCATCTGTGATCTCTTTCCGGACTTCATCCCATTTTTCTTGCGTATTTCTCTGCATCTCTGTCAGCATGTTTATGATTCTTATTTTGAATTCTTTGTCAGGAAGACTGGTTAGGTCTGTCTCCTTCTCTGGTGTTGTCTCTGTGATCTTTGTCTGCCTGTAGCTTTGCCTTTTCATGGTGATAGGAATAGTCTGCAGAACTGGGACGAGTGACGGCTGGAAGGACTTCCCTTCTTGTTGGTTTGTGGCCCTCCTCTCCTGGGAGAACAGCGGCCTCTAGTGGCTTGTGCTGCACAGCTGCGCGCAGACAGGGCTTCTGCTTCCTGCCCGGCTGCTATGGAGTTAATCTCCGCTGTTGCTGTGGGCGTGGCCTGGCTCGGGCAGCTGCTCCAAAATGGTGGAGTCGCGTTGGAGCAGGAGCTGCTGGGAGGCTATTTATCTCCGTAAGGGGCCTCCCTGCTCCCTGCAGCCCAGGGGTTAGGGTGCCCAGAGATCCCCGGATTCCCTACCTCTGGATTAAGTGTCCCACCCTGTCCCTTTAAGCCTTCCAAAAAGCACTCGCCAAAAAAAAAAAAGCCGCGCGCTTTTCTTATGTCCTCCGACATCCGGCCTCCGGTGCCCGCTCACTGTTCTTGCTGCCCTGTTTCCCTAGTATCCAGGACCCCTGGGCACGTACTGTGTCTGCACTCTGGCCCGGATGGCTGGGGCTGGGTGTTCGGCAGCCCTGGGCTCCGTCTCCCTCCCGCTCTGCCTGCTCTTCTCCCGCCGGGAGCTGGGGGGAGGGGCGCTCGGCTCCCGCGGGGCCGGGGCTTGTATCTCACCCCCGTCGCGAGGCGCTGGGTTCTCTCAGGTGCGGATGTGGTCTGGATATTGTCCTGTGTCCTCTGGTCTCTATTCTAGGAAGAGTTGTCTTTGTTATATTTTCATAGATACATGTGGTTTTGGGAGGAGATTTCTGCTGCTCTACTCATGCCGCCATCTAACTAGCTATTCAATTTATTTACTGGTTAAGGCTTATTCAGATTTTTCTATATTTTACTAATAAAACATTCTATTAATGTATTGGTAAATATTTTCTAGCTTTTCAAATTTATTGACGCTAATTTGTTCAGAATAGTTTGGGTCTGTAGTTGAACCTTCTTTGTATTCTTGGTATTTTTATTTTTTGCAGTTTTTATTTCTTTTTCTCTTGTTCATTCTGTTGGAGATTCCATTGTTCCTATTAGTCCTCCTAAAGGACCATCTTTAGATGTCTATTTTTACTTTATTTCACTTACTTTTGCTCTTGACATTATATTCTTTTCTTCTGCTTTCTTTTTATGTTAATATTTCTTTCTTTTAATAAATATATTTAAGGCTATAAATTTATCTCCAAGTACCACTTTAGATACAGCTCACAAGTATGTGCATGTACTTGTGTCATAGTCCCTCATTCTAACTATTTTATCATTTTCATTGCTGCATTATGATCTCCTCTTTAAAATATAATTTGTTAAGAAAATCTCTTATTTTTCAAAATATGTTTTATTTTTGTTTTCTAATTAAGTTGATTGAAATATCTTCTTTGTTGATTGTTCTTGTCATCAAAACATAGATCTTTGTTTTTACTGTCAATTTTTATATTTTCTATATTAACATTACTAAAAGTATTTTCTTTCCATTAGTATTTCTCTGGTATGTTTCTCCATTTCTTTACTGAAAGTATTTTTTTATTTATTCTGTTTTAGTCTTGTCTCTTATAAGAAAAAAAAACATATATATATATATTTATATATCCTAAAATCTGGTTGGTATTCTGGTTTTAATATATAAATTAATCTATCATATTCTTCTTGGGCCCTTTTTATCAACACTTGCCTTTGTATTTTCTCTTCTTTCTCTTTTCTGTGAGAGAGATAATTTTCCTTACTGTATCCTTGGTGTTTGTCTCTGCTGGATCCCACCTGCAGATTATATACCTAATTGGGTGGTTATCTCTGTTTACATTTTTTGTTTTAATTACATAAATGCAGATGTTAGAGTTATCCCGTATCTCTGTCTAACTCCTGGACAAGACTAGGGCTTTAGCACATTTCAGTGACCCATTGACTGACCTCCTGCCTGCTGCTGTCACCTCCCTCATAGAGGTTGTCTAAGATTGAGCACTATAGAAAACACAAACTTATTATTTCTCATTATCAATAGCTAATTAAATTTACCAATGTATTTTATCAATATTTCTTGCACCCATCACCTCCCTCTGGGTCCTGCCCCATAGTTAGGCTTCTGTGGTTGCTGCTGGGGAGACTTCTCTTTGTTACATTTGCAAGATTTCCACTTGGCTGTTTTTTCATGGCTGCTCAATCTTGTGTGAAGTTTTCCTTTTTTGTTTCATTATTACTTGTCTCCTAGAAATAGATATTATTTTTCTTTACATATTGAAGATTCTAAACATACTTATTGTTAGGTCTTTTCCATCTAGTTCTGTCTAATTCCATCTTCACATTGTGATCGTGTTGCCTGCTTTTCTTAGCACTAGGTTGCTGCAAATACACCTTGAAATTTTGTGTTCATGGGTCTTCTGGAGGTAAGGACTTGTCCATCCCTCAGCTCCCTTGCTTTCTGCTCAAGGCAGCACCTTGTCCACTGTCTCTGCCCGGCTCCCTAGGCCCCAGTGCAGCACAAGGCCTGTCCAGGTCCCTGGGGCTAGGCTGGTTCTGGACACAAGGCTGGAGCCAGATTTTCCTTCCTTCCTCCAGCCCGAGCTTCACAGGAGATGCAGCCATGGCCAGCACCATCAGCAGCAGCTTTGCCAGCCCCTTCCATGAATGGGGACACCCTCTGGCCCCCCGTTTCCAGCCATCAGAACTTGATTAACTGGTGACCTCCAGCACTTTTGCTCTTCTCTGCCTGGCAGTGGGAAATCCCACGCAAACCCATTTCCTCACTTGGCCTTCCTGGCCTCAGGGGCCTAAGGAGGGCATGGACTTGTTTTTCTGCATGCTTTTATCTTTTTAATTTTTTCCTCTTGAATTTCATATGTCCATTATTACGTCTTTGGGGTAGAGTGGAGCAGAGGCTCAAACTGTGAATTTGCAGTGTTAATGCTGCAAAATCACAATTTCTAATTCAAACATTATTCTAATCAAATATTCTGTTATATTTTAATCCTTATTTAACTCTTACTGTCACTTCATTAACTTTCAAAATTATAAATAGCTCTATAATGACTGCATTTTATTTAAAATTTTACCTATATTCCAGGATAAGTTTCTTGGAAGAAAAAAAGTACCATGTCAACAGTATAAACATTCTCAAAGCTACATTGGTACACTGATTTTCCCCCCCAAAATAAGTGGGTGTGCCCATGGGTGTGCAATGGGGGACTGAGCGAGGGGTTACAGTGCAAGATGATGGTGTGCATCAGGACCCAGAAGTTAAAAAGGTGTGGCTTGGGATATCCTTTTCTTAAATATTTGTTTTCTTTACATTTTTAGTGTTTCCTTCTGATTATGAATATAAACATGATCATTATAAAACATTTGAAAGAAACAGAAAAACATAAAGAAAATAAAAGGTAATATTTGATCCTTCTCTCTGATATTTCAAAGTAACAAATATTAACTGCTTTATGTCATATTTAGTCACATTACTATGCAGCAAAATGTACTTATTGGATTGTTTTATATTTGCATTTATTTAATAACTATGAGGTGCCGTGTATTTAGTTCTTCATTTTGCTTTATTTCCTCAACAAGCTGTGATCATTTTCCTAGGTCCCTGCAGTAAAGGTCCATGGCGGATCAGCACACCATCCTATGGATGCTATAATTTATCCTTTTCCTGCTCTCGGCCACTCCCAGTTCCAGGACACCCGCGACACATACCATGGAGCATTGGTGGGCTCCAGGGCCACACGCGGTCACACAGCTTTGGTCCCTTCATTTACCCAGCACTCCTTCTGAGCCCCGGGTGGGTATAGAGCCTGGCATAGCATCAAGGCAGCCTCAGGGCACCCTCCGTGGCTTGTGAAAGGCACACCCGCCATTTATTGACTAAAGAGCTAAGGAGGGAGAGTGATGGGAGTGGGGCCAGGTGCACAGACAGGGGCTTTACAGGCCAGACCGACGGCCGCGAATGCCACCTGCAGGGGAAGGGGGCCCTTGGGAGTCGCAGCATCGCATGCTGCACTTTGTATTTTTCTCACCTTCATCACCTGTGGAGACAGGGTTGTAAAGAGGGAGGGACCCCTGGAGGCCGTGCAGGGTCTCTCCTGCCTGCAGTGAGCGGTGGTGTCGGCAGCCACCAGGCAGCAGTGACACTAAGGGGCGACAGCGCGGTGCCGGGACCTGCTGGCTGAACGAGGTCAGGCGAGGGGAAGGAGAGAGGGGTGGATTTCTGACATAAGTAAGTGTCTGGCGGGTCACACAGAGGCAGGGAACACAGCAGGATTTCAGTTTGGGACATTGGGGTGTTTAGATTAAGGGAAATTGCTGATCTCATTTGATTCCATGAGTCCAAAATTCAGAATTGTAGCCAGGGCTGGGACCTCTGTGGCTTTTAAGGGCAAGGGCCCCAAGCGCTATGGCTCGTTGTGAGGAGGGGAGGGGAGATGGGGCTGCACCCAGAGAGACTCTAGAGGGGTGGGAGGGGACACCCAGAGCGGGGGCTTTGGCGAATTAGATTCTGCTGAGAAGTCAGCGGCCTGGGGCTGAGAAAGTGTGCACACAGTGAGGGGCCTGGTGCCTTCAGCACAAACCCGTCTTGGAAGCATAGACACCAGACAGGAAGAAGAAGACACCTGTGTGCAAAAGGCAAATTCGTGGTAAGACAGAGCCAGGCCCCCAGGTCGGGTGCACGTGTCCCCTGGCCTAAGTGCCAGCGCCCCGCAGCCAGAATTAGCCCACCGGGGACAAGGGAGCAGCTGGGAGCGAGTGCGTGGCTCTGGCCCTGGGCTCCCAGTGCACTAACAGGGGTGGGCCCACTGAAGTCGCTAGAACGTTCTAAGCCTTCATATTCACCTACATAACCACAGTGACCCTATTTAGTTTGCTCCTCGTTAGTCAGATGAGAAAGGGCTGAGTTATAGCAGCTCTTATCCTTCGAGGGCCTGGCATACCTCTCGGAGGTAAATCACGCAGGGAGCGAGGGGGAACTGCTTACAAGGCAGCAGGGCCAGTTGGCACAGCACAGCGAGGGCCACCGCGGGCCGGGCAGCAGCTGGAGGGCAGGACCGCGCGTCCCTTTGTGCCTTCAGGACGGAAGCCCTGGATACAAATACAAAGGAATACACATCAGGGAGAGTGACAATGACTCTGGCCCTCGCCGGCGTTCCCATGAGCCACACATGCGGGCAGGGCGGGGCCTCCAGCCGTCCCGTGGAGGCTCCCCGTGCGGGCCGCGCGCTCCACCCAGCTTCCCTGCACCCAGGCAATGGAGCAGCTCATGCCACAGCCAAGAAATACGTGTAAACTGTAAATCAAAAGCATAAAATATATGAATGAAGACAAAATGCACTTTGGCTGTAAGCAGAGACATCTGTTGGGCTCCATGTCATATAATTAACAACTGGAACTGAGCTGAAGCACAGGATGGTTGGGGCCACCTTGGGAAAATGCCCCATGACTGTTAGGCTGGCCTCCTGAAGCCTTGGGAAGAAATTTACAGGGTCACCTGAGACCAGCGGAGGTCAATCACTCCTTAACTGTTCGGTTTGTGGCAGATGAATGGGGAGGGGCCAGGGTTACTTTCTTAGGAAGAACAGCATTTCATTTCTACTCAATTTTTCTCTCTCCTTGATTGGATTTCCCTGGTCCTTTTCTCCCAGTGCCCTCGGAGGAAACATACCTTAGGTGTGCCAGGCTCCTGCTCGGGGTCACACATCATCTTGTCTGGTGGGTTCAGAACCACAGTGTGACGCCTCAGGGCAGGCGTGACCCTTAGCCACTTTATTTTGTTTTTAGATGAAGAATCTGCTTGAAGAACAATCAGTTGATTTGGAAAAGTCCCCTCAACTCACCTGGGACGGACCTTAGCTCACTCTCAGGCCCCAGTCCTGGAAATGCAGCACTCCAGGAAAAGGGACCTCCATCTACTCAGGGGCCATTGTCCCTGGACAGGAGAGGTTGCCACCGTCATAAGGAAGCACACCAATTTCAGACTGAAAGCTGATTTTGAGTGAAAAGCCTAAACTTCATACTTACTGGCATAGAGTTGATGTGGGCTTTGAGGCAATTCAGGAAAATAGCCTCTGTTCAGTGGAAATGACTGCAGTGTACTCTTAGAAGTAAGCACAAGCCTGCAGATCAATTGAATTTTATATTTTTCTCTGGGAGTGTTGGAGGAATATATCTATTTATAGGAAGGAAGTTTGAAGAGGACAGTCTCCATCTCATGTTCCTTCTCGTTCATCAAATATCTTGGTGACCTACTTGCTTGGTGACTCAGAAGCCAGCACTTCTGGTGCATTTCTGACTTTTCATTCTGTCAAGTATGTGGACATATAAATGTATGAGACCTACACACATATAATATATGAAAAATATATGCATATATGCTTCATTAAGAAACTTACCTTGTTTTTATAATTGCAGCCTCATGTAATTTTAGCTTCTGTGTAATTGTACATTGACATTATCAACTGACAATACTTTGAATGTCCTCTAGCATTGTGACATAATTGCTTGCATTTCCATTACACCTGCATACAATTTGACCCCCAACACAACTCTCTTCCACCCCCAGATTTAGGGTGCCAGCCCCCCATTGCTGCACTGACCTTTTCCCTTGACTTCAACAAGGATCAGTTGTTTGAGTCTCAAAAATCTCTACTCAAGTTCCCAGACTCCAGAGGCTCAGGCAAACATCTCCCACTGAGGATCCCATAGATGCCCCACATTTGAGAGTCCCCCAACTGGACTTGTGCATCACAACCCACATCTCCGACATCTGTGCCTCCTCCTCTTAGTTCTTGGCACCATCGTCTACCTGGTCACCCAAGTCAGAAACCTGGGCGACATCCTAGCCTGTGTTTTCTTTTCTTGTCATTACCTGTGTGTTATTCATTATCCACTTGTATCGTGTATCCTACGGTGAGGTGATTCATCCAGGGCTGGCCTCCTCGTTCATAACGCTGCCCGATGCGGCCTCTTGGCTGGGGGATCACCATGTACCTGTTCTCCGAGTGAGACATTTCAGAGTCACCCTTGCTCTCTGCTCCACTTCACGTCCCAACCTCAGTTACCTGCAAGGTCTGTATATAAAGTCTGCCCCAAACCAGACCTTCACTGGCTCCTGCCTGGACCCCACCAGACCTCCTGACTGTTCTCCTTGAAACCAGTTTTCCTCCCACTGCTACCAGGTATCTAGCTAACAAAACATTCTTTGAAACCTTTGAGTGACACCTTGCCACCTGCAAGGAAGCGTGGTGGCTTCCTAGCATGACCTTTCACCTTCCCAGCTCCTCTCTGTTTCCCTCCTCATCTCTTGCCATATGCTGCCTTCAAAAACACAAACAGCTAAAAATGCTCCGAACAAACCATGCCACCTTCCACACATGTCTGTAGTACACACTCGACCACCTGGCTCAGTCTTAGTCATCATTTATGACAGTGCCACCCCAACACCTGCCCAGCCCTCTGTGACTCTGTGGTTCCAGGCATACCTCCACCATGTCACCTGCTGCATGGAATTAAGATGAAGTAGTAATCACATCGACCTGTCTCACCAGTGAGGCCGTGAGGTGCTTGTGGACAATGTCTGAATTGTTTTGCGTAGCTCATGGCTTCAATCAGTGCTTGGCATACAGTAAACATCAGGAAGTAGTCCATGAATGAATGACTTCAGAATGTTTTGCAGGCACGGTTCAGTCCGGCTCCTTCCCACAGGAAGGGAGCCATGCTGAGCTGGTCTCCACGAGCGTTTCCGGCTCATCTCCGGCAGCTCGCCCCGTCTCCCTATGTTGCCGGCACCTGCACGGCCGTCCCTTTGACATTCTCTCCCCGTAAGCTCACCCACAGCCTTGGCTTTCATTTCCGCCTCTACTTGGATGAGTCTCCAAGGAGGGTGCGTCTCCAGCAGACTTGTCCTCCGAGCTCCACATCTGTTTAGCCAGCTGCCTGGCTGGGGCTCTCACCGGTGCCCCCAAGTCAGCGTGCGTCACCCCAGAACTGTCCTCCGGCAGGCTCTTTTCCTCAGTGAATGGTACCACCATCTGTTCCTGGGAACAAGGAGAAACAGAAGTCATTCTCAGCCCCTCTCCCTGAATCCCCCCTCACCCATCTCTGATCCGTCACCGACTCTGCAAGAATTTGCCTCTCATTTATTCATCCAACAGATATTTATTAGACATCAATTATGTGCTGGGCTCTCCTCTGGGCCTTGGGAATTTAGTGGTGAACAAGACAAGCGAGCCTCACTGTGGAGAGCGGGGCAGGCTCTGTCCCACCAGTGGTGGTGGGGAGAGGAGGGCTGCTAAGGCTGTTAATTGCCCATGCAATGGCCCCTCTCCGTTTCTTTTTCACTAACAAAGAAAACCTGATTTTATTTGGGGCAACAGTGAGCTGAGCCAAAGAACAGCAAGAAAACAAACAATAAGCCTCATGTGCAGCCCCCTCACCACCAGGGTGGTCACGTGACCCAGGGCTGGTCAAAGAGACCTCCAAGCTGCGAGTGGAGGGTACCTAAGAAATATTTGCTTTCCAGGTGTTTTAAACGTTTGCCATGTTCCAGATTCCCATCCCTTCTGCTGCTTTTACCTTCTTTTCTGGAAGGTGAACAAGAGGTTTAAATTGGGGCAGCCCCAGGTAGCCATGAGTGGCTGTGAGGGTGAAGACGCCGTGGGCGCCAGAGTAGAAGGGAGAAGCCAGGACGTGCCATGGGGCTCCAGAGCGGCTGCACCAGCCCTGGGGTGGCTGGGAAGGCCTCCAGCCTTCTTGCTTTGTGAGGAAAGCTTGCCCCTAGCCCCGTCTGCATGGGCCTCTATACCCATGTGCATGGGTACCACAGCCCAGCACAGCCCCAGGAGGAAGGCAGAGAAGTGCCTGGGCCCAGGAGCCCAGCTCCACGTCGTTGGCCACACTGCCGACACAGCACCGTAGCAGCTCGGGTCTGGGAACTGGCGTGCGATCCCGCCACCATCCCACGGTCTGACGGTCACTCCAAACGCAAATCTGACAGCTCTCCCTGCCTTCTGGAGTCCGTCTGCAAAGCCGAGCTCCCTCTCAGGGCCTGCAGGGCCCCCCCGCCCTCCACCCTCATCTTCTCTGCTGTCCCCTCTCGATCCCCAGCCCACCTGGCCTGTCCCCACCCTCACCTTTGCCTCATTCGCGAATTTGGTTTCTTCTTCCCCCTCAGCTGAGTCTGGCCCTCTGCTCCCCCTCCCGTGACTCCCAGCTTCACCGCCAGGCCCCATGGAAGCCTTCCCTGGGCTCCCCGTCCAGGTAAGCCACCCTCATCTGGCCCCGTACCGAGCTCCGTGTCCTTCCCACACTGAGCCTCTGTACAGCCTATTTTGCATTTGTTTGGGTGACTGTCTGATCATTTGAGAAACAACATTTTTCCATCAATCATTTCAAAAGCCATACAGATTGTTTGGTCCCCTGTTTCAATCCCAGAACCTAGTACGATGTCCCCCATGCAGAATATTTTTGGTATAAATGGATGAATGAGTACTTTGGTTCTTCACCATAGGCTGTTCCTTTGGCCTTTCTTGTTGCTCCGGGGAATCTACAACTCATCTCTTAAGGTTTAGAAAAGCAGGAAAGGGTGTTTCAACAAGTTAAATAAGGTAAGAGCACTAAATGCTCAGTGTAGGGTCCGGCAGTAAGCTCCCAACGGAAACTAGCCTATACACGTATGTATAGAATGCAAATATATCAAAACATGTTTAGAGAAGGACGCCATCCCTCCCCCCACCAGTCCATGAATACCTCTAAGGGGGATGATCATACTTCATTTGCGTGTTTTCATCTCAGCATCTCCAGCACATCAAACGAGTTTTTAAATCAATGGAGTCAATGAATTTTACCAAAAAAGAAGACTGCAGCCTGGAAATGCTGAGTCCCCCGCAGCCGAGGAGGAGCCGCGGAACCAGACTCCAGCTCCGGTGTACTAATCTAGGTCTGGTCCTGTCTCTGTATGTTGATGCCCCAGCATCCCAGTTTCCATAATTCACGTATTTTTAAGGAATATAATGAATGACTCATATACGGCAACTCTAGGTATTTTCAACAAAATCTCCGTCTTTGTGGTCATTTCCCTGGAAGATAATGAATCCTTTTGTCTCTGGACTCAATCCTTTGTAATTATATAAAGAATTAAATTACTGATTTATCTGAAAACATTCCTTTTTCCCAATGGTATCAATTCTCCAATTAGTCACAATCCTTTTAAAGTAATCCTGGCATGGCGTGTGGAGGACAAAAGTAGTCGTGAAATCCAAATATCCTGTAGTTTCCCTGATTCCTGTAGACTTGATATGAGTACCTGTCACTCAACAGAAATCCCTCCAAAGAATTCGGAGCGGGGGGAGTTGAGGAGCGAATCCACCTGGTAGAACAGCCTTCGCTGGCCTGCGGGCACCACGGAGAGCCGTGCTACCATCTTGAGCCCACCTCTGTGTCCCCGCTGCCGGTGCCAGTTTGAACGGCTCACTCCTGTTTCCGAATGAGTTCTGACTAAACGCCATCAACCATATGACAGGGTCTAACAAATATCAGCTCTCTGCCAGGTTCAATAAACACCCTTCTCAGGGTAATGGTCCTTAATGAGGACACCAGCCATCAGTTAGGTTGGGAACACACTATAATTATTACTGGGCGAAGATGTCTGGAAAGAGACCCTGCAAGGGTTGGAACAACGTGGGGGAGGGGAGCTCATAAAAAAAATAAAATCACCTTAGCTCTAAATTTTGTGATGGGGAGGAAAAAAATAACTCAAGTTTTAGGGATGATTTCCAAAACAATGTCAACGATTTATCCGGGGATCTGGGGGTGAAATACTCACTCATGTAATGGTGCCAAATTTTATGTATCTAATTAAGTCAATGAGAGAATCGGAAACTTGCTTGATGGAGCACTTGGCTAAATTGGATCTATTACATAGAGCAGGGAGCACCTTCCATCAAAATAACCCTTTAGGGTCTGCCGTGAATGTCACGGATGTTTCCATCAGAGCAGCTGGGACAGCCTTTGCCCCCAAGGAGCACAGTGTATTATGGCTGTGTTTGTGTATAGCTCATTTCCCCAATTATAAGACTGAAAGTATTATGCACCATCTTAAAGGGACAGAAAAATAGTCTGTCGGAGCTCAGAGGAGGGCAAGACCACTTCTGCATGAGGGGGCAGGAATGTTCCTTGGAGGTGGTGACCTTTCATTTCTCTTATTTATTTAATGCTAATTTGTGGCGTGCACGCTCTGTTCTGGCTGGCCCTGGAGATTCAGAGGTGACTGACACAGGGCCCTGCCTGGACAATGATGAAGTGGAGAGTGGGAGAGCTGTAATAGATGGGTCCTGAAGGGTGGTGAGGGTTTTGACAGGTAAGTGGGGGTTGGGGAAGAGCATTCTAAGCCTGGGCTGAGAACAGCTTGTGGAGATTTAGGAGGCTGCCAGGATTGGAAAAAGAACATACTTTTTATTGAGCACCTACAGTGTACAAAGCTCTGCCACAAACTTCCCGTATTTTACCTTGCTGATGCTCACAATGACCTCAGAGTTAGCAACTGCTTTCAGCACATGTTCACAGAGGTACAGATGAAAGCTGAGAGAACTCAATTCATCCAGATTCACACAGTTGATCAGAGGCAGATGGGGGATCGCTCCCTGGTCTTTCTTCTACCTCTACAAGTTGCCTGAAACCTAGAGTATATGTAAGAAAGCATGGTGACAGGCCAAGAAGGACCTGAGCTGGGCTGTGGAGGCCCTCCGTGCTCCCCCACATGCACGGAAACTGTTCTTTGTGGCCCTGGATTCAAGGGTAATCACGTGGGTGACGAGGTCTGTAGGAAGATTAACCAGGCAGGAAAGTTATGGAGATGGGTCGGGAGGTGGGTTGGGAATGGAATAGTGGGTGGGAGGCACAGACGGTAGAGGGGATGGTGAGGGGTGGGCGAGCGTCCCTGGACTAGCTGCGGTGGTTAGAATGAGGGCCTGGGGGTGGGAAGGTGACGAGGACCCTGCCGGGGACATTACACCCGGGTCTGGTTCTCTCCCAGGGCTGCATGCAGAGAGGCCTCCTGGGTCAGGAGAATGAACTGGCCTCCCGAGAAGGGGCATGCCCTCCTCCCTCACTTGCCTTCAGATAGGTTGTTTCCATTCAAGCCTGAATATATAGGCAAGTTAGAATTAAAATTAAAAAACAAAATCCGTGCCCTTCACAATGGACAGGATGAATGCATTTCCGGGAGGAAGTAAAAATTTTATGCCACTTCTGAGACCCTCCAAATTACAAATATACCAACACTGTGGGGGGCCCCCAACACCCTGCAAGCTGCCCACACAAGTGAGAGCCCAAAGGTTTATGACACAGCCTGCCACGGAGTCTCCCTCTGCGTGTAAGCATGGGCTCACCGATGCTCACCCTCCAGGGCCGGGCGGAGGCTGCCCCTGGTTGACAGATGGGTGAGGCTTGCTCTGGGAGCTGCTTCTAGACCTCTGACCATGGTCGGCTCCCAATCCTGATTTGAATTATCCATGGTGAAATATCAGGCTGGCTGCCTTCCGACTCCTCATGTGCTCTTGGGCCTCCTTCCAACATGGTGTGCACTCAGGAGACGGCAATTGATTTTAACATGAATCGAAGGTAAGCATAATTAGGAAAATAATTCTGCTACAAAAGAATGGCATGTAAAATATTCTAAACTCCAATGAAACCACAGACAAGCCCTTGTCTGGGTATTCGAGTGAGAGGGATAACTGAATTGTGGAACACAGAATTGTTGCCTGGTTTAGGCGGCACAGAAACCTTGGCCTGAAAAAAATGACCTTTGTCTGGACACAGGCCATAACTCAACTTTGTTCAGACACAAGTATAATAGTTTGATCTCAATATTGTTTTGGGCACAGACATTTTTATTCAGGGTGAACGCTAATAGAGTTTTGTAAAGGAAAACAAATATACTGGTCTTCAATTAACACACCTTTACAATTTGGGCACCTACCTAATATAGAAAATAGTTACAGGAGCTGTTACACTGTGACAATTTTCTGTGCCAGATCAGCAATGGCCCTCAAGTTAAAAGTCATGAGAGGAGTTTCTGCTTTCCAGCCACATGCTAATTTGATGTTGAAACCAGCGTATTTCCTGGGAATGTCGGTGGGAATGATGTTATGAAGACAGGGAGTGTTGCCTTTTAAGAGAATCTTAGCACGATGCCTCCCAAGAAATTGATTCTTGACAAAAAACCACCTTCCACCGATCTTATCAAGGATGCTATGAAATCTTGAACATACCAATTTCATTTTTTAATGAGTGGTTTCTTATTGAAGACATGTCAACTGCTAATGTTTTCTTGGACCTGCGGATGATTTTAAGTATAGTAATGCTGGAAAATTTATTTTCTTTCTTTTGCAGGAAGAATTCTCTTAAAGGGTAAACTTGCTAGTATCTCTTAATTATTTTTGACATTACAGTTATTATTTTTCACTATGTTAAGAGCAAAGTAAGTTTCTGCAAAAAAGTAAACTACATGAATGTAAACAAAGTAGTTTCTGCAAAAAAGGAATTACATGAATGTAAACAGAAATTGTACATGCACTCTTGTGTTCTAAACTGCTAGAGAAATCAGACTGAGAAGGAAAATGTTTAAGTGATTTAAGGGAAAAAAAATAGTTTAATTATCAAGATTTCTAAAAAAGATGATGTGCCCAATATGGCACCGAAAAGATGGAGATTGATTTCTTTCGGAAGCAGATATCCAGAACTAAACATCAGGAGCAATTAAAAAATGGTGGTCTTTTGTAAATTACTCCCAGAAGAAATCTTGGAAATCTTTCATTTTAGTCATTTCGGTCCAGTGAACCATAAAGCCATTATGAAGGAACAAAAATACTAGGGAGAAAATTGAAATACAACAGTAATTAACAATATGAATATATCAAAATAAAAACGAATTGGAAAGATAATGGTCATCACATATGCAACATAAAATGAAAACATTAAAATCTTCCCCAAATCAAATATAAAAGTAAAAGACGCTCAAGGCAAACATAGGTCATATCGGGTGCTGTTTTCCAAGACTGAAACCGACTCTGTAGCATCTTTGAGAAGGTGCATGGGAAGTGTCTTCAAAGGTTTGCTTTCCTTATTTTTAGAAATTATTCCTACTTTTTCTAAAGTACCATAATGAGTACGTGGTACATTTTCTATTTACTTTAGGATCATAGTTAATAACTCCCATCTTAGATTCTCAGTTTTTACTTTCATATGCTAAATGCCAACAAAGAATAATAGAGAAAAACCATGGGAAGTGTGCTCCTATCACAAACAGATTTCCCTGTGGGTTCTCTAATACTTTACAGACAAATGTTAAAGATTTATTGCACATGAACATCAAACATGGTTTTACTACAGTTCTCATTTGGATCAAATTGACACATTTTACATTCATTTTAGCCTAATGAGATTCTTTCACTACACATTATATTCTGAGTGACCCCGTACATTAAATTTGTGGCATGGAACAAACCCATTGATATAACAAAGCCCCATTCTTACTGGTTTCTTAATTTACAAAAGAGAGAAAACAGTTTAGCAAAATCATAAATCTTGAACAAATGAATGTATTAATCGGTACTCAACAGAGAATACAAATATTTTGTAGCTAGGTTGTGTTATGCATGCGGCTCATTTGCAGCACTGATGGCTAAACTCTTCTAGACTTGGATTATAATCTGAATATTCAACAGTTCAACCGTATTTCATAATTCAAATCAAGGGACTTAGTACTTAGAGAAGTTACAATCTTAACAAGAATGGAAAATTAGATTTACAATTCATTTTTAAATCATTGCTAACAGGCTGTTACAATTCAATATTTACTTTGGTGCACAATTACTTATTTCTAAAAATCAGTCCTATGAAATATTCTGGTTGCTTAATCCTAAACATGAGGAATGGGATGGAAGTTTGAATCACAGCAGCTGTAACGTTGTTCCTCAAAGAAGGGGGAGGTGACCTTGAAAAGAGGTGAAAGGAAACTAGAAAATGTTAATTAAAATTATTAGCTCTGTTTAAGGTGCTTATCTTGTTTACTGCTAAGGTGTTACTCCCTTCTGCATAATTAGGGGTAATTTTACTTACTTTGAAGTCTGTAATTCTAAATATCACAAAGTTTTATCTTCCAGTGTGAAGTAATTCATTATTGGTTTGTATGTAGCTGCCTGATATTTTAATCAATATATGCAACTTCCACAAGTCTGTTATAATTCATCTAGAGGTTTTATGTATCTTTTTGTGTCAGATTGCATATGGTACATGAATTGAAATCTTTTTTTTTTTTTTTTTGCTGGAATTTCAACATCATTCTAGGTTTTTGAAGTGGGGCAATATTTTTACTTGATCTGTCCGTTTATATTTTTTATGTCTAAGATTTACAAGCCAGCAATGTTGGCAAAATAAACTTCTCTGAAGTCTACTTTATTTGGAAACAAAGAACTCCTGTCACTTAATCAAAAATAAAAATTTGTACACCCTGTGAGAAATACATGTCCTCAAAGTTATTGATGTAGTTTAAATCTTAATAGTCTATGCTTTTAGCTGTTGCTAAAATTTGCATATGCAATCCAAGTTCATATTAAAATTAATTATTGAAGATCTCAATGTTCAGGAAGTGTCCAGATGACATAACCAAGGCTTTTATGCATAATTATGATACTTTAAAAATAAATCTTTCTAAATTTTCCTGCAAATGCTTCCATTTTTGAGAAGTTGTTCTCAGTGGAAAACAGAAATGTCTAAGGCTTGATTTTTTTTTTCATTTATAGTAAATCATCCTTTTTTTCTGTTCAGTAAACTGACAAAAGACCATGGAGGTTAATTTTTCTCAGTGTAGATGTGTAAAATAGTGATTAGGTTAAGACACAGTAGCGGTACATGGCTTTAATTAAATTTTAACAGGAAAACATTCAGAACTAATATCAAAGGGAGTCTTCAATTCATTACTATTTTTTAGCTCAGTGGTTTGTCTGAAGACCTGGGTGTTCAGAAACCATCCTTAGAAACACCGAGCAGCATTTGAAAGGTGGCCTGCATTGCTGAGAATATCACCCACCTCTGTTTAGAATAGCATGATCATGAAATAAAATCCAAAGTTGAATGTTCTAGAACAGGTTAGAGTTTAACATTCACCCATTCTACAGGGAATCAAGTTACTGCTTCTCTAGGATAAATAAGAGCCAAAATGAGTCCATGCCCTCAGCCAGAGTCTGGTTTTGTGGATTATTCCGCAAGGATGCTGAACGGTCCCTCACGGCTCAGTAGAGTTAACACCCCTCCCAGAGAACTTCCTGAACCTCGTGAAACACTGTCCCAGGTCATGCTCCTGACACAGCATCCCCATCAAGCCTGTTCAATAACTGGTCGGCTCTGAGCAACGGGCCAGCCCCACGGGAGGGGCCTATTAAAAATGCCTGTGAAGCAACCGGACCTGCCGAAGAGAATGTGTGCCAGAAGCCCAGACAGCGGAGATGAGCGGCTGGAGGCTGAACGCCCTGGAAGCGTGGCCCTGGCTCAGCCTGCTGGGCTGGCCCTCCCCGGCTGGGCCTCCCCAGAGCTCCAGTCCTGAGTCTGTCTCAGCTCCAACCACCACAGAGCCCTGCTGCTGTCCCCGCACTGGCCCCTCTCAGATGCACAGCAGGCCTCCTCGTGTGGCGCCCCATGCTTCTGTCACACGGAGGGGGAGAGCAAACGCCTGCCGGCCTCACCCTCTTGTCACGTCTGGTGCCCCCACACGGTCCAGTCTCACCTGGCTTCTTCCTGCTCCTCAGAAAGTCATCTGTCCCCACTGTCGTTCCCCGCCGGCCCTGGGCAGCACCTGGGTGAGCCACCCACAGATTGTGCCCTGCTCTGCAGCTGTTTCCATGCTCACGTCTAAGGGGCACATAGCTGATCTGTTTCTTTAGTTAGTGTCTGTCTCCAAGCTTTGCCCACCCTCCACCCATTCCCAAGGAAGGTCTCACCTCCCAGGTTCTCCCCACCCCCTGTCACACCTGGGGCGGCCGCACCTGAACGTCTGGAATTCAGCACAGGTGAGACGCCCGTACACACCTCCCTGCCCAGGCCAAGGGGCTGGGGCTGCCAGCTCAGGCTGTTTCCTCAGAAGAAGTCACTTTGCCGTCTTCCCAGGCCCTTCCCCGCATCTGGAGCCTACAAGGCCCAGCAAACATCGCCTCTTAAGTAGCATTCTTGGCGTTCCTCAGGCCGTCTCACCTGAACATGCTGGAGTGATCTTTGCTAAGTCACAGCATCTCGGTTCCCTGCCCTCAAACTGGCGGTGGGGGTGGCGTCTGCACAAGGCAGGTGACCTCCCCACGGACTTTACCCCGAGTGAGAACCAGGGTGTCCTGCATAGAACTGAAGCCTGCAGCCCATGTCAGGAGAAGAGGGCTTTGAACTATTTGCCCAGCCATGGGGAGACCCGACACTCTGCTCTGGCTTGGTGCCACTGACCACGTGGTCTCCTCGGCCCCACTTGCTGGCGGTTGTCAACACCCAGGCTCAGTCCCAGCCATGACCCAGTCGTTGCTCTAGACCCAGGGAGGTCATGCCCTGCACCGGGTCATCCTGCAGGCCTGTCTGTGGGCTGTGCTCTCATGCTGGTTTGTACCCTACTCCCTTTATAATGAAGATGATGTACCTCACCTAAAGCTTTGCAGGATGTCACAACTCCCTTTCCAACACGAGAAGCCCAGCCCAGATCATCGCTGTTACACTGTGTGGCGTCAGGGTCTAATTTGTATACTACCCATTTCTGCCACTCTTCGTCCCTTCTCGACCACCAAACACTGTCCTTGGAACAATGTTAATTCTAAGGAAACTTTTGAAAAACCAATGATTGTATCTTTTGTGTAAATGGATCCTTTGGAAGACGGGAATTCTGAGGATTCCAGCTTCTACTCTTAACAGTAATATTGATAATAATTCTTTGAGTAACGGGAGCAGTCATACTCATCAGAACCTGAGATCTTCTCCCAATCTCGTAGTTAAGAAATCAGATTCCAAGAGGTCCGAGGGCCTGTTCGAGGCCGCACTGCTGCAGAGTGGAGTGTGGGGTCTGAAGCCGCATCCGTGCCCCTCCTACCATCGCCTCACCCCTGCACAAGTGCCACCTTGTTGATGTAAAACACACCAGGCAATACCAAAGACAATGTCCTTTTTTAGAAAACCACTCAGGTTCTTGGGGCAGTTCTATGTTTTCACTAACCTTCTGCAGCATGAACACTTACAGCGTGATGGCAAAGGACTGCACGCAAGCAAGGCTGGCGGGCTTAAAACTAAGTTCATTTTTGAATCTGTGCTATGTTTGCTCTGAGCCAAAGGCCAAGGGGATTTATATGGTTGTTGGAAGTATTTTCCCTGAGGAGTTAAAAAATATTCTGCAATAGCTGGTTTTTTAATAAACTCTGAAATTGATTTGCTTCCAACTTGCTCCCTGCTTATCTTACTGGTTCATGGTTAATAGTCCCCCAGGAGCTGAGAAAGATTGAACAAGAGCGGGAGATGTAGGAGACAGGGGAAGTTTCAGAAGGAGACACTGCTGACCCAGACTTAAACCACTAGGAACACTTGGAGAAGCAATGCTTCCTGACCCTGCCCCCTTCAGTTTCCCCTCCCCTTCGCCCCCAGTCCTGGCAACCACTGTCAACCGTAACCACAATATTCTTCAAGAATAAGACAGAAATACCATTTTCCTACAAGAAAACTGGCTTTCTCCTCTTATCAGGGCTTGAACCCTGTCAGAGAGAAACTTCAAGAGCGATGGTGGCCTTGCAGATGAGCGCCTTCCAGCCAGAAGCCATCCCTCAGCGGATGGTTCTGGCATCTCTGTGTAAGGACACGGTCCCTGGAAGGAGATGAGAAAGAACTCTGACCATCGCGGCTGGAAAGGAGCCTCAACATGGTCCATGGACAGCCTCCTTGCTCTTCAGATGGGAAAGAGAGCAGGGACTTACCTGGGGTCATAGGCCAAGACGCACTGATTCTGCGCTCTTTAGAAGTAGAAATGGATTCTTTTCCTAGGACGTCTCTAAGCGCATGGTTTTGAACTCTTTCTAATCCAGTGGCTCCCAGGCACGTGGACCCAGCCCGGTTCCGCCACTGAGCACTAGACTCTCAGGCCCACCTGCCCGCCCAAACAGAAATCTTGGTTTTGCTTCCCTTCTATAAAAATATTCCTCCTCTTCCACTCTCTCCCATTAGTAAATGGCACCGTTGTTGTGTTCTGCGTTCCAGGCCCGCACCTAGGAGGCATGGGGGCTTTCTCTCTAACTTCCTCTCTTCAGTTCTGTTCAACAGCAAGTCCTGTGCTGACCCGGTGCACAGTTCAATCTCAGCCACCACCAACCCGATTCCAGCCACCAGGTCTTCCCTGGACATCCAGACCAACTTCCAAAATACTCTCCTACCACTTGTGACTCTTGACTGCCCTTCCTGCACGCAGAGGCCAGAGGGACATTTCCATAGCACACAGCACGGTTGACATCATAAGCTCCTGCTTGACACCCCTCTGTACCCCCACAGCGGTTTCCCAGCAACAGTGGCATGACCTGACTCCTGCCCAGCCCTCTGGCCTGCTCTGGGGCCCTGTCTCAGGGCCCGGCACCCTCAGCCTCAGAAGCGTCCTCTTTGTCCTTCACACATGCTACATATTTTTTAATCAAGTTAGAGCATTCCGCTGGTGTTTCTCATGCTCACAGAGTTTCTTTCTAGACCTTGTCAGGCTGGTCCTCCCCTCCATCCATGTCTCAGACTTGGAGGGGTCCTCCTTGACCATCTCTAAAACCATGCCCTTGCCCACAAGCCCTCTGTTTTTCTTATCAAGATGATTCCAGAAACCCATGTACTTGGATATAAGCACCATCAACTTATAAGAAGACCAGGGCTTTTCCTTCTTCACATGACGATGCCAGCCTGGTCCAGGGCCAGGCTCAATAAATGGGTGTGAAATCAATATTAATGCCTATAAGATACCCACAGTGTGACTGCACTTACTGCCACAGAATTGTGCAGTTACAATGGCTTATGTGCAAAATTTTCTCTTATGTATATTTTAGCACAATTTAAAAAAACAGGACCAGTTTGAATGATTCCCAGTAGTGTGCCCCAGAAAAGCCTGGAACGTCAGCAGTCAGAAGAAGTACAGTGATGGAAGTGGCCCAGTCTACAGAACGGTGGAATTTGGCACAAGGAGCTTTAGCATCTGTTACTAAGGAGATGATGTGATAACACATCCCTGCAGCTGTGTTGTACTCCAAACCGTCAGATATTTTCCAACAGAAAAATACAGGCAATAAAACATCGTGTTCTTGTATGTACACATAGTCCATGTAGTTATACAACCATCCATCTCAGACCATTCCAATAGCACTGAAGAATTTATAGTTAGCTTTGTACAGAAACACCAGGCAAAATGCATACCGATGAGCTTCATGCTGGGGCTGCCGCATGCACGTCACTGCATCATTGTGCACACCGAGTAGAGCTAGTGAATGAGAACAAAAATGTCCTGTAGACGGAAGAAGGAATAAGGGACAGGCAGCCTGCAGCTGAGGCCGGTGGCTGGGAGGACTCTCCTCCTCATGCCATCTGCCCTCTGATCCCCAGTGTCGCTCGGCCCTGGAGTTCTGGAGGAATCTTTGAGATGGGGGAAAAGGGGAGAAATTGAGAGCTTTTAACTTACTCTAAATTTGCTTTCCATCTACTTAAAAAATTTTAGGAGTTGTACACCCTGCAGTTTTAGAGGGAGTTCTACACAGTCCCAGTGGGTCTAAGATTATAACCAGTGGTTGGACCTGGTGGTAAGTAGCAAGAGAGGGGGCTTTCCGAAGGAGATTTTTCATATGCACAGCAGTTTTCCCTCTTAGAAACACTGAACACAGACTTAAAACAGCAAACTGAATATAAGCAAAGTTACAGGGGCTAGAGAGACCTGGAAAACGCATGGGTTTCATAAGAACCACGGTTATGAATCCTTCCCCTCCAGCCACATCTCTGTGCCATGAGAGACAGAGATCTCTGTGAATTTGGAGCTGACCATCAGTTAAGATTCTTTTCAAAGTAGGTTGCAATTGGGACATCTGTTTAGATGTCTAGTAGAGACACCTTAGGAATAAAACACCATTTTAGTCATAGTTGAACATGGAATATAGCTGTACCTATGCCTGGAAATTATTCATATTTTCAGAAACTGTTGAAAATCTCTAAAAACTAAAGTAGACATATTAGATTTATAAAGTCATAGCTCAGTGTGTATTTATGATAACCAAAGAATGGTCTTTCCTTTAAGTTGGTCATTGAAATTAATTGCTTACATTTTTGTGATGGCATTATTTTTCCTTTCTCCTTTCTTTCTCTTTTTAAAAAGTGTCTGGTTGAAAGGTAGGTATTCAGGAGTCTGATCATTTCTGCCTGTCCTTTGTTTTTCCCCTATTTGCAGGAGGCACAGCTGGACCTTCTTTCTCCCCCAGCTCTTGAAATAAGTAGTTGAAATGCCCAGACTTTTGCATGCAAATACACAGCAACAGCTCTGGCTTCCTTGAGCTCCTTTCCTGTCTAGGGTGTGTTAACAGCTCTCTCCTTGCTGTATGTCAGAAAGCCCTTGCTAATGAAGGGGCTTTTCATTTAGGAAAGAGAAATTGCTGCCGAGGGAAAGAGAAGGGTTAAGATCAAAGGGCAGATGCACTCATTTACAGCATATTTTCATGGGCTGCAGCAGCCTCACATGATCTGTGACATTTGGCCACAATGGGGAGAATTTGGAGACTGAGTGAGGTCAGGTGGGTGTCTTGGGAGAAAAACACAGAGAAATACTATAAAATATGTGCAGTTAAGCGGAAAAATCAGCATCTGCCAGCTTTTTGTTTTCT
Source organism: Manis pentadactyla (assembly GCF_030020395.1). Classification (NCBI taxonomy): domain Eukaryota; kingdom Metazoa; phylum Chordata; class Mammalia; order Pholidota; family Manidae; genus Manis; species Manis pentadactyla. The sequence goes on along the minus strand of NC_080026.1, from coordinate 137,197,365 downwards.
TTCTTGTTTTTCAGATTTACAGGAAATTGTGTGTGCGTGTGTGTGTGTGTGAGACTTCAGCTCTGGAAATGAGAGTGGAGCCAGGAAACAAGCAGGACCTCTCAGAGGGGAGTTACACCGAGCCCTCCTTCCAAAGCTGTAACCTCAAGGTGAGAAGTTCTGTTGCCTTTTTAAAGATTCTTTCTCCTTCTAGTCTGCATTTGAAGAGAGGCCAGGCCTCACTGGGTAGATGCCATCCCAGGGCTGCCACACAGATAGGTCATCCAGTCCAGGTGGCTTCCTGCTGAGGTCCCAGGACACAACCCTTAGGTATCAGCAGGGCTCAGAAATCGGGCACAGCTGCCCTGGCTTGGGCAGAAGCCCATCCACTTTGGGACTGTAAGGATACAGAACGTGTAAACACAGAACCGCCCCATCCACCATGTCTCTTCCTGGTCTTTGATCTTTCTTTTCTTAATGACATCACAATATCTGAGTTCACTGCAGTGCTTAACGCGCATGCTTTGAGACTGGCTTCTGCTTCTTTCCTTGTAGAGGCTGGCTCTCCTGGACCCCATGTTGAGGTGGAACTGGGGACCAAACCCTCTAGAAGGACGTGAGCAGAAGGCAAAGGGAGTTGCAGTCTAGGCTGGACGGAGCCTCAGCCAGCCCAGTGGGGGCTCTGAGCACAGTCAAGCCATGTGTCAGACTGACACGCCAGGCCTTCCTGCCCCACTGACATCAGGCAGCCTCCGCCACAGCGGTGTCCAGGCTGCACAGGTGCTCACTGTCAGGTCCCCCCCCCACCCGTCCTGGGGCCCCTCGTCCCCCGCAAGTGCATCGGCCTGTGGCTGGCCTGCTGGTGGGGCCCGACCATCATGTCCCAGCACCCAAGGCCCTGGGCTCCCTGCCGTTCTCGGGCAGGGCTGGACACTCATCTATTTATCCTCAAAACTGGACTGGGGAGCACCAAGAGGCGTTTGTGTGGGCCTTTCGGAGCCACGCGCACTCCTCCCTGCCCCCCCATCATGGCTGACCACCTCCTCCAAGGACTGCAGTCGGTCCTGCTGCCAGGATGATGGCCACCCTACCTGCTGGGCTCTGGCACAGGAGCCTGGCATGCCCAGGGGGAGGCCGTAGAGTGCAGTGGGCTGTGCTGTGTCTCTCCAGGAGAGTGTGCCTCCTGGAGACAGAGACCCTAACACTGCGGGGCACACAGGTGTGAGGACTGGAAGCGCGGCCTCCTGGAACGTCCCTGGGGGTGGCGGCAGGTGGGGCTCTCCTCCCACTCCATGGTTCCCCGCCATGCTTGCTTCCCATGGGGGCCCATTTGCTCCCATGGATGCCCTGCTTCCTGGAGGGCACCATCCTAGAGCTTCACCTCCAGGTGGACCTCAGCAGTCCATTGCTCCAGCGCTCAGCCAGGCTGGCGGCTGCAGGTGACTGTGTGTGACGTGAGCACCGCTCCCACAATCCCTGGGCTGTGCGACTGGGATCGATGACTGCGAATCAGCCCTCATGAGCCTGCGGCCATGTGGGCAGGAGGGCAGACCTCTTCCTGTTAGAGTAAATGCACGGGGCCCTTCCACATGCCAACACCGCTGGTCATGCCAGCACGGGTGTCGCGAGCATGTGTGCTGGGATGGCGACTGCCTCCATGACCAGAGACACTCCAGATGGTGTCACCACATGATGTGAAGGTCTTCACACTTGTGCCCACACCTGCATATCCACACGTCTTCTCTTCTTCCCATCCGTTTCCTCTCACACAAGGCAGATGACCAGGTGCACACCTGCACTTCTGTCCCCAGAGTGTTTCCACAGCCATGGGGGTTTTCCAGGCCCTCCAGAGGTGAGTCTCAGGGAAGGTGCCCTCACCCATGTTAAGCCTGTACCCAGACATGGTGACGACCAGTCAGGAGTTCGAGCTCCTCCTCTGTCGGCTGCTCCCAGGGCCTGGCGGATGTGAGCTCCCTGGGAGTGCTGACACGCGGGGATGGATGGCTCTGGATGCAACCACTGCACCGTCCCACCCCCTCCACCCTCCACGCTGCAGGCCATTATCAGCACCTCTCTCACGGGCCTGTTCCTGTGCCCCTTGGAGAACCCTGTTGCCAGGAAAGTTTAACAGTTTGCATTCCAGCAGGGTCACACTGCTTCAGCAAGGTGGGCAGGAGACATCGCAATTGTCTGGTCGGTGGTCGGTTCCTCTCGCACTCCTCTTAGTGCTGGGGCTTCCTGGGTCAAGGAGAACCTGGTGGGGTGGCCTCCTGGCCTGGCCAGCATTCCCTTGGCCTGTGTATGAATTTGCTAGGGCTGCTGTAACATGTCCCACAGACTGGAAGCATTTGACAACAGACATCAATTTTCTTGTAGTTCTGGAGTTTGTGAGTCTGAGATCAGAGGTGAGTAGGGTTTGTCCGTGCTGCGTTTTTCCTCCGTGGTGTGTAGATGGCCGCCTGTTCCCTGTGCCCTCACACAGTCGTCCCTCTGTGGGTGCCTGTGTCCTAATCTCCTCTTGCAAGGACCCCAGACATCCTGGATTGGGGCCCACCTGAAGACCTCACTTTATCATAATTACCTCTTTAAAAACTCAACCTTCAAATGCTGTCACATCCTGAGGTACTTGGGGCTAGGACCTCAACATGTGAATGTTTGGAGAGACACAATTCAGCCCATGACAGCCCAGAAGCCCCTTCAAGCTGCCATTGATTTCTTTCCTGCCTTCAGTCCGATGTTGTGGCTGGGAACAGCCTCTTCCCTGTCTCCGATTTCTCAGTCACTCCTTCTCCCCTTGACCACTGACTCTGCTGTCCACGGCCTGCCCCCTGCACTGAGCTATTCTGTTGAAGGTCATTGCTTATGGACACCTTCAGATCTGGGCACACACTAACTGTTATATTAAGAAACCAGCACGTATGCAGCCGAGGAGAGGGATAATACTACAGCGTACGTGAGGGAAGGAAATGCATGTCCTTTGGCGCCCCAGTGACAGAACTAGAAATAATGGACAGACGTTAGGAGGAGGCCAGTCTTGGCTTAGGGTCGGGAGAGGATGCTCAGCATTTTAATGAACCAGCAGTATAATTAATGGATGCTTAGAAAGCAGGATTCACTCTGCCACTGAAGAGCTTCAACAGGCCCTGGATTATGGCTTCGCCCTGAGAGGAATTTTGAAACTGGGGGCGAGGCTGACGAGGAGGGCCAGAAGCGGCCCTGGACTCTGGTGCCCCGTCTCCTGCCCTCGCCCTCCCCACCGTCCCTGCCTGCGTCCCTGTCCCAGCCCTTGCGCACCTGGGCTCTGCCCTCATCTGCTCTCCGGGCACCATGCATGTGCCAGTTCTAAACTCAAACCTTGACCTGATTCACTTACCTCCCATCCGTCGCCGCCTCAGTCAAGGGGAATCCCTCGGAATGTTCCGGTCATCCTCAGACAAGGGACGATGGCTGGGGGCCCCACTCTGAGGGCCCCCGCTCTGAGCTTTCTCATTCCAGCCTCCTGCTCTGGGTTTGATTAACTTCCCCATGAAATTTTAGACAATTTCCTAAATGGTTTCTCGCCCTCTGGTTTCTTATTCCATCATCAGCCAGAGCATCACCAAGGCCTCTTGTGCATTTTAACTGAGTGCCGCCCTTGCCCACCAGGAGACCACCTGCGCCAGGCCCCTCTGGCCCACCCGCTTCCATTCCTCCCGCGCCCTGGGCTCGCCCTGCTCCCCACCCTCTTGCTGAGGCTCCACCTCTCAGACAGAGGCCCATGAAGCTGCTCTGGCCGAGCTGAGGGGCCCTTGGCTCCGGGAGCTGTGAGCTCGTCCCTCTGGGGGTCGCGTCCTTATCCCTGGCGCAGGCCGGGGTCCTGGCTCCTGTGCAGTGGCCTCTGCCCGCCCCGTGCCCTCCACATTCTCCTACCTTTTGTGACAAGGAATGGCTTCTTTCTTGGCCTCCCTGCCCACTTCTCCTTCTGCCTCAGCCGCCTTCATCGTGTGTGGCTGACCCTTGGGAGGGGCTCTGCTGCCCCCTCACTAGGCACCACAAGGTGGGCCCCTCCCTTCCACTACCTAGTGCCCTAGAAATGCTTGGTGAACGGGGAGCGCCCAGGACTTCTCACGGGCACCAGGCCCTGCCCCAGCCTGGTCGCACGTCCTCATTATTGCAGCCAGTCCCCATCTCCTCCTCCATTTCATCAAAGGGCCATTTGAGAGACAGCTGAGGTGACCTGGTGAGGACTCGGGGGTGGGTCTGTGCTGGGGCGCTGTGTCCCAGTGGAGCTGTGATGCTCGGCATGTGGGTGAAAACTGCCCTGCGCCCTGACGGCAGCTTGGAGGCTCCTGCCGGGAACCGATTTGGGTGGCAGTGTAGGCGGAGAAGCAGGGACAGGAACCGCGATGTCATTGCCCACAGAGCAGCAGCGGGCACCTGCTTCAGTGACTCTGGGAGCCACAGAGGGCGGCTGACCCTCCATAGACTCTGGGCACCAGTTGGCATCATCACAGCACCCGTGGGGCCGGGCAAGCAGGGTGTGATGTGACCATTGCCCACGAGCCAGAATGGAGGGCAGGAGGGTTTGAGCAGTTGGTTTTGCTGGGGGCCTAAAGGGCCACCTGTGCCCAGGGTGTCAGATGCCCAGTGTCAGCCAGGCGGATGCGCAGCGGGACTCAGGATCCTCCTCCCAGTCACGGGGCACAGGGCACTGGCTGGAAATGCCACAGCGGGGGCCGAGTCCCTCTCCCGGAGGCACTGCTCTCCGGGCTGACGGGGAGACAGGCCGGGGAAGCTTGTCCCCACCGGAGACTCCCCCCTGCCTCGAGGCTTAGTCAGGCTCCTCTCAGCCCCTGCCTCGTTGGGGCCTTGACCCTGACCCCTCACTGTCCTCCACTTGCCCAGCCAGGCCGAGCACGGATCCTGCCAAGTCTTCTTAGCAAGAATCGGCACCCTTGATATCTGACCAAGTTCCTAGTCCGCCCCTTTGATGTAGAAGTCCTTGGCCCACAGCAGCGAGAATGCCTGGACCGTCGATGGCCTCTCCCTGTAATTTTCCATCCACTGACCCCTGGCTCTGCCCTGGGCTGTGAATCCCCGCCTGTCTTGCTGCATCTGAGGCAGAGCAGGATCTCTCCCCACTGTTGTAATAGCGTCGGCCCTTATTGCAAAAGTCTTGAAGAAACTCTCCTTTGCAGTTTAGTGTTAGAATCATTCCTTCTTTAATATCCTGCAGGAGGTGCCGGGAGTGAGGGTGCCCGTGACCCAGGTGGTGGCTATGAGCCAGGCCCAGAGACACTCAGTCCGTGAAAGGTGTGTGAGGTGCCCCGGGGTTTCCCTGACAACGGACAACAAACTGGGGGTCTCAACAGCAGGAATCCCTCCTCACCAGCTCACATCTGGCGCCCAAAATCAAGACATCAGCAGGGGTGGCTGCTTTCGGAGGTGACCGAAGCCTCTGTCCAGGCCTGTCGCCCAGCTTCTGTTGGCTTCCACCCATCCTTGGCATCCCTTGGCTTGTACACAAATCCTTCCAGTTTGTAAAAAGATACACTTAGTTTTAAAAGTTTTAAACCATGGAATCCTGGGTGGATTCTGTACAGCACAGCCAGAGGCATGAGATTGGGAGGAAGACACTTAGCAGAGGAGACGGCTGTCACAGCAAGGCCGGAGCAGGAGCTGTCACATGCCGAGGCCGCCCTGAGCATCGCTGCACGTCCACGTGACTGCACGTGCCTGAAGAATAGGGGGCTGGAGGCCTAGCATGTGGGGCAGTACATGCTGGGCCTACAGTAGGCAGAGTAGAAATCGGGGTGCTGGTGTCAGCTGGGTTGTTTCAGGAAACAGTGCTTCAGGGTGCCGTGCGAAGGATGGGAGGGTTTTGTCTCAACTACACCAGCAGTGTCTTCATCTCTGAGGCACTTTCCAGGATCCAGTGGCCTCTCACTGACTGTCCCATCTGAGCTTCACCAAGCCCTGTGACCCAGAGAAGCAGGAACCCTTGTTTCCTCCTTGGGGAATCTTAGGGCCCAACTTAGGTGAAGGACAAGAAGTGACTTGTTCCAGGTCACAAGGTGTTGGAGAAAAGCAAAGATGTCAGGGCCAGAACCCTGGCTGTGGGCTGCTGCCTCTTACATCATATTCACAAAGATGCTGGAAAGATGAGGAAATCCTGGCAAATGAGGCCATTGCGGGCATCATAAAATGAGAAATTATTCTTATTTCCTGCAAGTGAGAAATTATATCTCATACTTTTCTATGTAGGTATTTTTTATTTAATTGATCTAATTTTATTCTCATTCTATCTCTAGGTAAATCTAATTATAATTAAATTAAAAAAAATGGAAACTATGCTAGGTGTCAGTCACTGGGAGGCAGATAATCTACGTTATTTATAATCCTGATGATAACTGAAATTGAGTTGGAAATACTCCCATTTAACAGCGGAGAAAGTAGAGGCTGGCAAAGGCCTGTTTTTTTCAATTCTAAAATATCAGAGCTGGGATACAAATTAAGATGCATTTTCCTTGGACAATGGGGTGTTTTCTCTGCTTTGTCACACTGTAACTGGTACGATTAAGTGACTGATTTCCCAGTGACTTCTGAACAGCAACAGCTATCAGGTGAATAATGTAATGCAAGGTGTTTATGAGGGGAAAACTTCCAATTATTCTAAGAAGTGAAATCAAAACTTATATATCTATATGCCTTTTTGCTCTTTGAAAATTGCTAAGACAAAAGCTCCCCCCACCCATATAATAAAAGTTGCTTTAATCTTTAGTTAGGGGTGCAAAACCATGTCATGGCTGCAACCTTAGACCCTAGGAAAGCTCTAGTGAACTCGTGAACTTCACCAAGTTACTTGATCTCTCTTTTTCTCAGTTTTTATTTTTAAATCTGCTTATCTCAGAAACTTTATAGTTTTCCTTACCTGTAAAGTGAAGAGAACCACAGTTCTCAATTCCTGGAGTGATTAGAGGAATTAAGGGAAAGAACACTTACAATAATATTTCCATTATTAGTAAATGTCAGTGAAGGTTCCTTATTTTTATTATATAATTTTGCATGCTAAGGGGTTTCTGTTTCAAATATATAAAATATGATAGCTGAGAACTTTGAAATCATTTAAATAAATTACTTCAATCATTAATTATCTTCTCTGAAATTTAGGAATTACTAGCATTGTGATAAAAACATTTATTAAGACCCACACTTTAAGACAGAGACTACAGTCTGGCAGCTCAGGTATTTAATCTCCACAGCAAATGCTTTCTATTCATTCTATGAAGTTCTAACATTTTTGAACTGACATTTAAAAATTAGGAGTTTTATTAAAAATGCCGATTTCTAGTTTCTCTTGAAGGAGTTTGTATTAGTCAGAATTCTCCAGATAGAGTCAATGTGATATATTGATGTCATATGCAATACATGTAACCATTATTTTATAGAGAGAAAGACAGAGGCGTTTATCATAGGAACTGGCTCCTGCAGGCACGGAGGGTGAGAAGCCCCATGATCTGCGTGCTGTCTACAAGCTGGGGACCCCGGGGAGCCAGTGGGCTCTGCAGTCTGCGTCGGAAGGCCTGAGACCTGACCATGCCGTTCCCAGTCTGAGGACAGGAGCAGACCAGTGTCCCAGCTTTAGCCTGCAAGCACAGAGTGCAAACCTCCCTTCTTCTGCCTTTTTGCTCTTTATAGGCCCTCCCAGTACCGGCTGGGGCCACCCACCCTGGGGAGGGCGATCTGCTTTACTCAGCCTACAGACTTAAATGTTCACCTCCTCCAGAAACACCCTCACAGACGCACCCAGAAATAATGTCTAGCCAATACTGGGCACCCTGGAGTCCAGTCAAGCCAACACCTGACTCTAACCACCACAGAGCTGAAGCCCTGGAAACTCGGGGTCCATGTTTCTGTCTGGCAGCAGCTGTGTGGGATTGAGTCCTTTCTTGGGGCGTCTGTCCTCTGTCCTGCCGAGGCCCTGCCATCCCTTCCTCTCCATAGGAAGCCCTGGTTGGCTTCATTCACTTACCTTACCCAGCTGCCCACTATAGACATTTGGGTTTATGACCCCCTACTCTAAAATAGTTAAATGTGCTTTACTTTAAAATTGACTTAATATATCATGATAAAACATACATGTGAACATAGTTTAGCATAATTAGACTGAGTACATTTCAAATAAATAATTAACTTGTATAATGGCTTAAACTTTTTAATCCACTAAGGTGTGCCATTGACCTTTCCCAGGTTGGGAAGTCCTTGCCCAAGAGTTTCTTTTCCTTCTTGATATTCTGGGAAATAGCAGGACAATTTCAGCTTGGATTTGGATGAAGGGGGGTGAGAACGGGCCAACACAGTTCTCTGAATGTTCCTCCTGTCTTCCTGCCCCTGACACGTTGCCCTGGCCCAGCCCTCGCCTCCTCAGCAGTACAGTGGCCTTTCCGCATGGCACTACAGAACATTCCAGATGGGTCAGAGATCTTCTGCCCCCTTTGGAGGCTTACGAGCAAATTAATTATGCTTCAAAATCACAGTGGGGAGCCCGGCTCTTCAGCACCATTTGTTTTCCCCACATTCCGCGTGGCAGGGTTTTATAGCCCTCGGGTCTGTGATCCCTCCTCTGACCGCCCCTCTCCCGGCCCTCCGGGTGTGGCAGAGAGGAGGCGTCAGGGCGGACTGCTGAGCAGAGGGACGGAGGAACACGGCGGCGGTCCCCCCTTCCAGTGACGGCCGGGATGGGCCAGCAAAGGAAAAGACCAAAGTGCTGTTAAACGTGGTTTCCAACAACAGGTGAACGCTCCCCATGCAGTTGGACTTTTGTATTCTTTTACCAAACCATAATGGAGGCCTTTCCTTTTTCTGGGTCTGGATTTCTTGTTAGTCCTGGAAGAACGTGGGGAGGATCAGGGGAAAGGGAGGTGACCAAGACGGAGGCCCTGTTCTCAAGGGGCCCAGAACTCAAGGAGGTGAGGATCGGAGGTGGTTGGCTACAGGAGGAGATAGAGGGGAGGTAATTACAGGAGGATGGGAGGTGAGTACATACTGACAATACTGGGGTGAGGATGTTGCTTAGGAGGGTCAGCACGGGGGAGTTACTCCCTCACCTGGGGGTCTCAGGGAGGCTTGAGATGCGATGGCAAACTAACCGTATCTGGGGGGATAGACACGGCTGCTGCGGGTGTGGGGTCTCTGGTCTGTCTGGGCATGAGCAGAGCACCATGCAGGAGAACGTGAGCTCGCCCACCTGGGAGAGCAGGGGGCCTGCTGTGGTGGTCCTCCTTCTAAAGCTGTGGTTTTCAAAACAATGGACAGAAAGCATCTGGTGGGGGACACACCCAAACAAAGCTTCTTTCATTTTTAACTTTACATCAAGTGAGCATAAGAGGATGACCTTTGTGTACCTTTGGAGGCCCAGAAAAACACAGGTACTGCAAGAGAGAAGAAGCCCTGGAGCGGCCGAGGGCAGAGGAGAAAAGCCCTGGCAAAGAGCTCTCGGCTCCATCCGTTGGAATCGGGCCTCTTGGGGGCAGCGTCCCATTGAGTGTCCACAGTCAGCCAGGTCCTCTGCATCTGTGTGGACAGGCTTCATGTCCATTCCAGGAAGCCCAAGACCTCAGCATCTCAGGCAATGTGCTGCACAGGTGTTCTGTGCCTTACCATCATCCTATTTCCCCAACTCCTAGCAAAACCTGGCATAGCTTCTTGATAATGGGGCTCCTTTGGGTGGGGGACAGGGTAGTCTGCAGCCTCAGTCCCCCTGGGCCATGGGCATGGTTCCAGGTTCGACGGTGGGAAGGGGGTGGTTCTCCGGTGGCCCCTCTGCCAGGACTCAGGAAGCCCAGAGCTCTGCCTGGCTGTCCTTTTGAGAAGCGCTTGGCTGGACCAGAAAGTCTTGGCAGTGCTGGGGAGGATCAGAACCTCTCGTGCCCCTGGTGCTTCAATGGGTATGGAATCCTGTGCAGACAGGACTCCATGAAGTATAGGTGCCAGTCCTGGCCTGCTAGGTGTGCCCACCTTGGCAGAGCTCTCTGCAGGACCACAGCCAAGATTCTGAGCAGAAGCCACGTGCTCTGAAAAATCCCAACCTTTATAATCCATTCTGAAGATGTGATTTAATTAAATGCTATGCGCTTGAAACTGGTTCAAATTAGTTTAACCATTTCTGACGGTTGTTTCCCACGTGAGCACATGTATTAACAATGCAGAATGCATGAACCCTTAACATTCTAGGATAAAATACTTTCATGCTATTTAGAATTTGAAGAATAAAATAAAATGCCCTTAAATCGGAAAACCAATTCCAGCCACCATAAAGTCTTAAAAAGCCAGACATCTTCTAAACCTCTTTTACAAGCGCACGTGGGGGAACTGCTGCAAATATTATGGTTTGCGAATAAAATGTAAATTCATGCTTTTGTGTTCACCTGTAAGTTTTTCTTTCAGGCCAGTGATTGCAAAGGAAACCTGCAATTCTCAACAAAAAGAGAAAAGTTCAGTGCTGATTGCTGGATATTTGGACCTCCCAGTGCAAACATTAACTGGCGGAGAGGCCCTACTGGAATGCAATGACGGGAACAATACTGGGACAAGAGCCAAGGGCAGCAGCCCTGGCGCCGGAACCGAGGGATTTGCCTCCTGGTAATAGGAGCCGAGCGGGGCCCAGCCCTTCTGTTAGACTGGAAATGACATGCTGTGATCCTTGACTTGGCCAAAGGGATTTTAAAGGGAGGGAAGAGCTGGCAAGACAAAATCGCCTGCGCTTTTCACAGTGTTTTCTAAAACAAGCAGAGGAAATAAGGAGAAAAGACTGGAGTCTATTACATTTGATCCAGTTAAGTCAAGAATGGAAGCTTTTTAACTGCTGTTACTATTTTTTTGTACTTTCTCATCATGTCCCACCACCCAGAAAGCACAGACATAAAGCAGAAACTCGAAACTGCTTTCATCCCAGCAGAAGGGCACCCCAACATCGCATTATTGACAGGAGGGTCTGAAACACTGACAGCTGCAGAAATTGTACAGCTGAAGTTCGATTCCCTGGGGTGGGAACGATATACTGACGGTATTAATTCTGTTTGGAATTGTTAAAATAAGAAAAGGTTATGGGGCTGAGTGAGGACCTGCCTTTTCTTCCCAGGAACAAAGAACGATCCCGCGTCCTCCCGGGCGTCCTTGGAGTGTCGTTTCCAACCTTTGGAAACTGTATCTGATTATCCATGTGGCAATTAATCATAATTAAGCAGGCCTGAGGTTTGGAGAGGTACAGAGACGGTGGCTGAGAGCTGGCTTTCGTCCTGAGAAACCCCTGTCCCCGTTTTTGGCGAAGAACCCCTCTTCTGGAGCCGTGAGACAGAGAGGCGAGGCGGGGGAGGGCCAGAGGAGGGAAGGTGGGGGAAATCTGGCAGGGAGGGGACCCGGCTCAGGCTTCCTCTTGCACCTTTCCTTTCCTTTCCTTGGCGATGGCAGCTCCTTGCAAGGTTCCAGCACATTGGAAGCCAGGTAACAAATTACCTTTCTAATGCCAAGTGATTTGGAGCCATTCTTACAAACCAGATTTTTTCAATTTATTACAGGAAAACATTCAATCATTATATGCTGGCACTGGGTCTGGGGCACGTGGAATTCGCCTCTGCCTTCTCCACCCCCAATGAGCATTTTAAAAGCTTAGTGAGCCCAGAATGCTGTCTTATTAAAATTTTTTATATATTTATAATTAAAATAAGGGGCTGGCATTCGAATCGTTTTAACAGATGTAATCAGACACGGGAGGCTTTCGGAGCCCAGGTCAGGGGAGAGACAATGGCCGCTTTAACTCCAGACTTCGGCTCGGGTTTCTGTTTGCACATGGGCCCAATTTGTACCATTTATGATTAGGTTTAAGTAAGTTGATGTGCTATTTATTTAGGAGAATTGCCATTTCAGAATAGTACCATATTCCTTCTACTACCGTACTGCCGGGTGGCAGCCACCCATCCCGGAGCCCAGGATGGCTGTACAGAGTACAGTCCCCGCCCTCAGACACAGCCACCGTGGAAGCACCTGGCATTCCAGCGACTTGCCGAGGTTGCTAGGCGGGCTCTTCGTGACTCGTGTTTACAGCGAGAACTGCAGCATGGATTCTAGGCCCTGAGACCTGTGTGTGGCTGGATCGGCTCAAAAGAGGGAGTGACTTCCTTTGACCATCCCCATGAACATGGAAGACAGAGCAATCAGAGAGAGCCCCCAACTTCAAGGGGCCCAGGGATGCTAACCTCATGTCCAACGGGAAGGGCAAGGGGAGGGCTGGTCTTTCCTCTCCCCTTGCCACCATATTAGACCCAGGAGCTTTGTAATGACAGTTAGAGCAAACCAAGATAGCCCGTTTCCCTTCTGTACCCACTCCACTGGTGAGTGAGTTGTTCTGCATTAAATCTTGCCTCTCAAGGAGTAAGCCGACAGCTGTGCTTCCTGGTGTGTCCCCGTGCCTGTGTCCTCGGGTGGCTGCCACCTGCTGAGAGCCTCACCTGGCTCTCTCTCCTGAGCGCCATCGCTCAGCCCCACAGGCCCACTCACTCATCAATGCCCTTCCTTCTCCAAGCCTTTGCCCATGCTGTGCCCACACGGCAAGCTCTTCCTTCCCTCTCATAGTCCCATCCCCAAATTCAAACCTGCCTCCTTGACAGGCTTCCTTTGCACACCCTTCTCCCAAATCTAGAAGCAATCTCTCCCCTCATCAAGTTTCCAAGATCTTCATCTGACCTTGGCTTCTATGGGGTGGCTGATTCCAACCTACTTTTCCATATGGGCACAGCACGGGTATTTCCCAAGGGACGTTCACACAGCCATTCCTCTTACCTGATGAGGTTGGCATCATTATTCCCATCTTACCGACCAATTTCTTGCACTCTGGTATCGCCAGGAAATTCTCTCTGGCCGCCGATGTGGGAGGTGGTATCGAGATAAGATGTGGGGGTCTTGTGTCCCAGACCAAAAGCTCCCAGCTGTTTTGCACCAAGAGGGCACCCAAGGTCGCTCCCATCCTTCCTGACCTCAAAGTGCTTACGGGGCCTGATGAGCCAGGTCACATTTGTGCTGGTGTTGATCCCCCTTCTCAAAAGGGGCTGGGCACACAGTGGGAGCACATGGGGCTGTGTGTGGGCACCTGCCCCAAGCCCTCTGGCTGTGGGCTCCCTCTCCTTAGCCACATCCGGCTTCAGAGCTGACCCCGTGGTGTTCAGCCTCCCAGGCGACTTCTCCCACGTATGGACACATTCCATTTTCCAGCCAACTACCCTTTGTTCCAACCACTTGTTGGGTTATGTGCCTACCGGAGAAATGGCAGTGATTGCCGAGAGACATGGGTGCAGGGTTCGTGATTTTAAAAACCTGCTTTTCACTTGAGAAAAACCCTGGTCCCCCGACTCCCCTGTTGTTCCCCTTCATAGATGGGTTAACACGTGATCAGCAGCTGGAAATTGCATAAGGATAAATTAATAACCACGATTCAGATGCCTTCCAAAAGAAACAGTTATGGTAGGACAAAAAGAAAACAGAAGTATGACTCATTCTCTCTGGCTCTTACTACTTCCCATTTTCCTAACGATAATTACTGAGTTGTTTGCTTTTTTAACTCTTAAAAACAGATAAGATAAGCAACTTTTGGGGGAGAGGGGGAAACAATACATTTTTTAAAAAAGGGTTTAGGGGCTCTATTTTATCATGGGGACCTGGAATCTCCACCTTATTTCTGGAGATGAATTTTTTTAACACTATTATGCAAATGGTTTTTCTAGTGCCCGCTTTACCTCTTGGTGGGTTTGGAATGCTCCAGGCTGTGAGGATGCATGGGCACGCAGAGGCCAAACTGGAAACCCAAAGCCCCCCTCTGTCCAGCATGGAGGCATAGCTGAGGAGTTGCAGCGAAGTAAAAGCCTTAAGTAAGTGCATCCCAGGCTAAGGTGCTTCTGCGGCAGGACGGTAATGTGACCTGTGAGCCTGGCACCTACTTTGCATCGGTGAGCCCTTACTGAGTCAGAAATGGAGGCCTCTCGTTCATCCAAGATCCAGGCTCTGAGCAATTGTCCATAGTTTTAGTGTCAAGTAAGCCCCCAAATCTAGACCCAGACCTCGTGTAGAGTGCTGGCAGTAATCTATGCCCCCACTGTCTGCCTCCCTTCCCTTGACTCAACTTCTTGCACTCTTCCCACATGCCGAAACATTTGACTGGGAGTTGTCCTTGGGTAATCCCAAAGGTGCTCCCTGGTCACCCCCGCTGGGCTGCTCCTTTGCAATCTACCCTGTGATTTAGAAGATGTGGCAGTGGCGTGTAGGAGGTAGGCTGTGGGTGTCTCTCCTACCAGTCAGTATGGTGGCTTCACCTCCTAGGAAAGAAATGAGACTCGGCGAATGGGGTCACCTACATGCAGTATAGACAGCTGTCACTGGATCAGGGCTGTGCTTGCAAAGTGATGTTCAGATATGGTTATTTGACAGACACTCCTGGAGCCTGGCTCTGTGCATGGCCCAGCGGGAGGTTGACACCAGGGAGTATCTGAGCACGAAAGGGTGATGAGCAAACTCTCTGAGACAGAGGGAGCCCACACTGCTCCTGGAGCTATTCCACAGGCTGTCCATGTACGCAGTCCTCTGGTTCCTGCCACAGAGGCAGAGATCAATGTTACCCATGACTCCCAGTTGAGGAAACTGAGGCACTGTGCTGCTGACAGGGGCCCAGGGTCGCTGAGGATTCCGAGGCCAGACCCAGCCAGGATCCTCCACACCCCACTGCTCTATGGGTGGACAGATCCTATTCATTCCTGTGATCGCTTTTATGAGTTTTTGTCTCTATCAACTGGAAATTTTTAGGTTATCTGCATTAAATTTAAACAAAATGTATCTAAACTACTGTTAAAAAGAAATTAATTACCAGTAGACCAGAATTAGTAGAACTGAGTAGGTGGAAACGAGTTAGAGACGCTTGGAAGTCAAGTCCCAATCACAGGTGCATTCTGACCTTTCTCTTTCTTTATCCTCCCTCTGCGTCAAGCTTGAAATCCCAGCTTCCAGTGCCCTTTCCTTGCAAGAAAGAACCAAGGCTGATAGACAGGAGACAAGGACGAATGTGTCTGTGAGGTGCCCCTTCTGTCCCCCGAGAGGCTTCCTGGATGGTGAAGACCAAAGTGACCCAGACACCCACCAGGTCAGCAGAGTCCCAGAGAGAAACACTGTGGCGGGTGAAGGGGGTGGCCTGAGAAAGGGGAGAGAGAGGCCGCCTGAAAAGCCAAGCCCTGTTGGCCGTGGGGAGAGCAATGAACTCCAGGCCAGCCGTTTTCATGGTGCTTCCCACCGGTTCTTTGCGTGTGTTGGTGTAGGTACGGCTTCCCCAGTTGTTCCCAGTCTCTGGGCTTTGAGCAAAGGCCTCTGGTGTCTTCTGTGGGCTTCCGTTCCTAGTGCTGGGGTGCATGTGTAGTGCAGGGCCAACCCCAGGTTGCACACATGACCTGTGAATGCAGCGAGAACCCACAGCCAGAGCAGGCTTTTCTGCCTCTGCACCCTTCCCTTTGCCAACTGCACACGAGAAAACTGAGCTTCAGGAGTGACTCCTCCCATCACACATGCCACTTAATTGCTGGAGAGAAACTCTGAGCATTTAGCTTGTGTAGATTTTGAATGAGAATATCAGAAACCTACTATTCAGATCTGCCCTCCTTGCCTGCAGCCACGCTGGAAAAGTGTGGACCAATCTTATGCTGATTTAAACAGAAACCTAGTTTCCTGAACTTCTGAGTTCATTAAACTTTGGACAAATATAACTTTTTGTCACTGAGCATTAAAAATAGCAAGCAATCGTAACTGACGCATAAAAAAAAGGCTCGAAAAACTCCTGAAAATTCAAAGCAGTTTAAAAATCCCTATTTTGATGCTATCATTATTCAGGACTCAGAAACAAAAAGATGTTTTCCAAATTTATTATAATGGATCAGAAAGTTTTGTGCAGATGTGTTTTTTCAGGGAATATTTTTTTTAAAGAAACCCTGAGATGGTTCTAAGAGAAAGCATACATGCTCTTCCATGTTCTGGATCTGTTGCTCATCCATAAAACATCGCGTTGTTGTCCATTTTCTTCCTCCGTAAAGATGTGAAACTCGCCGTTTCGAAAGCTCCAGATGAAGCACAGGTGCACCTTTATTGTTAATGCTTTGCCCCTTTATAACGCAGGCCTTGTCTTCCTGTGTAGTTCATGTTTCAAGTAAAACATGGGGTGGGCTGGCTAAGTCTTAAGGGATAGAGAGGAGTTCCAGAACTGTTCACGCCTCAGCAATAATCCTGCAATATATTAGGAGGAAAGTACAAAAACATGTGCTGGGAGGCGGCAGGGCCCCTTGGCCGGCCCATTCATCACGGTTCCAGCCCACGCCCCAGGGACGCCCTGCTGTTGGGTCTTCTCCAAGGCCTCGGTGCAAGCAACACACTTTCCCACACTGTTTTCCCCTCTTTCATTTGGAGTGTAAAGTCAGCACAGGAAAATTCCCTATTTTTGGCTTTCTGGATCAGATGGCAGGGAGAGGAAATTGAGCTGATCTGGATGGATTTGGGATTCATTTGTTTTTAAACAATCTGCGTAACAGAAGGAAATTTTCTAAAATCCCAGAACCTGTACATTTTGCTCTGGAGGAGTTTAAACGTTAGAAATTAAAGTCCTCCTGGGCCTGACAGGAGCAAATTTCGGTGCATGGGGGTGACCGGGGTTCCCAGGGAACCAAGGCCCCCAGATGCAGTGCCACGCTCTGGTCACCGCACCTGACAACGTGTTAACACACCGTCCCTTGGGCCCGGGAGGGGTGATCTCATGTTAGCCATGTGTGGGGGGCGGTGTTCTGAGGCACATGATATTTAGATGGATAACAACACCACCCTTTTTTGCTCTTCACTAACTGAAGGTCTTAATGCACTCTTCTGGGGAAATACGGCAACAATTCCAGGGAAACGTAACATCACGTTTCATAGTCATTCTCTGACTAAATGAACATTCTTTCGTGGGGATGAAGTGGGAGTATCATTGCAATAGAATATTCTTTAGAAGTGAAAATCATTTCCTCGGCTGAGGGCTGGCAGAGACCTGAAGTAGATGCGCCCCGGACCTGCCGCCTCTCCCAGGGCCTAACGTACTTGTGAGGCCTTTGTCCACTCAACTGAAGCTTCCGGGATTACATTAGGTCCGTATCTGCCTGCATTTAGTCTGTGTGTGTGTGTGTGTGTGTGTGTGTGTGTGTGTGTGTGTGTGTGTGTAATAGTGACTTCCTGGGTTGTTATTATGTGTCCTGTCTAAAAAAAAAAAGGGGAAGGGGGCGGGGAAGCAAGTCCAAGACTGATTAGAATTAGGAAATACTGGTTAGATCGCTTCTGCTGATTTATACCCAACACATCTGCACACCTTGTGACTGACTGGTGGTCAGGCTCTTATTGTGCCACCTCCAAACTCTGTTAAAAATGTTGAAACTTAAAAAAATAATGTAACTGGTACATTCTCTTCTGAATCCATACTTCCCGCAGATTTTTAGTTTTAAAAATGAAGAAGTCTTGGGAAAAGGAATTAGGATGAGAGCATCAAATCCACTGAAATATACAACCATGCCCTTATGTAACTGCAGCTCTCTCTTGATAAATGTAGTGGCCACTAGTCCTTTTGTTTAATTTTGACTTTTTCTATGTTAAAAAAAAAAAAGCCATGGAAACTGTGTTTCATGGGTTCTTACACACTTGGAAATATCCATCTTGGATGCTTAGAAACATTGTGAGCACATAATTCTGTCTGCTTTGGTATTGAGTACGCAAAGCAGAAGCAACTTGAAACTGCTTCTCCCTGGATACTATCCTAACAAAGACTCTGGGATGCAAATAAAGTGACTCAAAATATCTCAGACTGAAAGGAAAGGCACTGCCTGCACTGATCAGTGATTCCAGCTATGTCTGGGCTACATGATGAGTAGGATCGTGCATCTATAGACTTTTTATGTTTTTATCTGACTTTCACCTGTGCTGGCTTCATGCTCAGTCTGGCGGCCCCATGTGGTGGAAAGATGCTCCACAGTGGCTCTGCTGCTGTCCCAGGAAAGCCCAGTCCTGCAGAAGGCCTGGTGCTGACCTTCTCCAGTCCTGGGTGGTCTGTGTCTGCCCTCCCACACATTACTATGGACAGTGGGTCAAATGCACTGATTGGCCAGGTTGGGGCCCATGCCCATCCAGAATTGGGGGCACTCAGCTCTGCTGGGACATGTGAGTTGAGTGGGAGGTGATGATTCTCCAAACAACACATATGGTCTTACCAGAAGTTTGTATTGTGACCTGGAGTCCTGGGGAATGTTTTGCTTTGCCATTCGCTTTATTGAAGATAGAGATTTTAATTTCCTATGTATTAATCTTTTCTTGTTTGGGTTTTGGTAATCACCCATGGGGATGAATAAAATAAAAATGTTTTCACACTTTGGTCTGTTGAGGATGTGCTTCGTGAGTCAAGCCAGTACATTAATCAGCAGTGGAGTCCTCAGTGCAGAGGCCACCGGGCTGCAGCAGGGCCACCAGGGGCCCTCAGACTGGCCTATGAAATTGGTGTAAGGCTAAGCATTCTGAGGGCATCCCAGGGAACTGGGGCAGCTGTGCATTACCTTGCAGCTTCACAGTCCTTAATCTTGTTTGAGGACAGTTGTATTGCCAAGCTATGCCTCAGCTCACAGGTATGTTAGAGCAAATCCTGCAATGCTCACTAATCAAAAGGTCCCCAGTGGACAAACCCCAGAGCAGGGAGTGGCCTTTCAGGGGGCCATCATCATATTCTAAGCCTGTCCTATGAACCATGATTAAAGAATTTGAAGTTTTATTTGTGCTGGCATTAAAGACTGTTCATGGCCACATTTATGCAAAACATAAAATCCATAGCCAAACAATACACATTGCATGACCCCATTTTTTGTTAAAACAAACCAGATCTCTCTTCTTTTTCTTTTTTTCCATTCTCATTCTTTCTCATCATGATGCTGAAACTATAACAAAATCAAATATCTATTTCTGAATTTTTAAAACTAAGAAAATAGATTATATGGATGCTTCCTTAACATGCTAAAAATCATAAAAAATTATGTAAGTATCAGGCTGATTGGCAAAACCATCCAAAAATCTATGTCCAGCAATTTTTAATCACAGTAAAATGGACAAGGAGTTGAATGCACAATTCTTAAATGTACAACTTCATAGTTTTGGATACATACACATCCCTGTGTAACCAAAACCCAGTGTGGAAATGGAATTTCTCCACTACTCCAGAAGATTTTTCTCCTGCCTCCTTATAGCTAATTTCCATTTCCATAGACCAACAATTAATTGTTTTCTCTGTTCCTGAATCTCACGTCAGTGCAGTCAGTGCGTATTCTTTCGTGTTTGGCTTATGTCATCAACATAATGTTTTTGAAATTCATCCCTGTTGCTCCATGTGGCAATGTTGTTTTAATGCTGAGCCCCATTCCACTGTGAGAATACACCCCAACTGGGTTGCTCTCTCTGGATGGACGGTTGGCTTCTTTTCAGTTCTTGGCTCTTATGAGTCAAGCTACCGTGAATGCTCAAGCACACGCCCTTTTGTGATCATGTATTTTCATTTGTCTTTGGCAAATACCTATGGGTAGAGCCACTGGGTGATAAGGTAAGTAAATGATTAACCTTATAAGACAATCCAAACAATTTTCCAAAGGGACTATGTCATGCTCAATTGAATCACTTTATGCTTCCAACAACAATGCTTGAGTCTCAATCCAGTTGTTCCTCAATTTCACCACCATTTAGTCTTGTTGGTCTTTTTAATATTAGCCATTTCACTGAGTGTGAAGTGGTATTTCATGTGGATTTAATTTGTAGTACCCTGGTGACAAATGTTGAGCACCTTTCATGTGTTTATTGGCCATCAATACATTGTCTGTTGATCTACTTCAGACATTTTGTCCATTGAAAAAAATAGTTGCCATTTTCTTGTTGAATTTTATGAGTTTCGATATAACATTATTATTATTATTCATAAAGAGCCTCCTTTATTATTTCTTAGAGCACAAATACAGTGGTAGCAAACTTTGTTAGCTTTCATTCCACTAAAAATGTTTTAAACTCATTTTAGTGGGTACTTACAATGAATATAAAGTAAGGTATTGGCAGGTTTTAGTTTTCAGCATTTTAAAGTTGCCATTCCTTTATCCTTTGGCTTCTGTGGTTTTTCTTTCTGACAAGAAATCAGAAGTTATTAAAATTGTTTTTCTCTGTGTATTTAATGCATTGTTTTCATCTGACCATTTTCAAAATTTTTCTTTTATCTTTGCTTTTCAACAGTTTCACTCTATGTGCCTAGGTGTGGTTTTCTTTTCATTTATTCTGCTAGGGGATGTTGTGTTTTAGCAATCTGTAGATTGATGCTTTTCATAAAATTTGAAAATAGTTCAGTCATTATTTCCCCAGTATTTTTTCCCTGGCCTATTTTGTCTCTCCTCTTGTTCTGGGAATCCAATTGTGTATTTGATCTAGTGCTTGTTTTTCTCCCTCAGGTCACTGAGGCTGTGTTCATTTTTTTAAAAAATCTTTCTTTCCTGTGTTTTTCTGTATGTAAAAATTTCTATTGGTCTGTCTTCCAGTTTGTGGATGCTTCCTTCTTTACTGTCTAATTTTCTGATAGACCTAGCCAAATGAATTTTTCATTTCATATATTTTACTCTTCTGCTAGAATTAACTTTGGTCAATTTATTTATAGTTTTTGTTTCTGTGCAGATTCCTTCCCTTTGTTCACTGTTAATCTACCTTTTTGCTTTTAAATTCTCCACACACTTAGATTTCTACTGACTGCTTTTTCTCTTGATGATGGATCACAGTTTCCCTGATTTGTCTCATAATTTTTTATTGTATGCTGAATATTGTATATGACATGTATATGAAAAAGGTATAAAATCCAATAAAAAAATACTAGAACAAAACATGGAAGAAGTTTATCTATCTAATTTTAAAGTGAAAAACCACTTAGTAGGAGACAAAATCTATATACCACAATTTAAAAAAATACTGTACAGATTTGACTTGGCATCAAATTTTTCCAAGAAAAATGATAAAGTACAGGTTGAAGGCAAAAGGAGAATTTTGACACATAAATGATAAATACATAACTTATTTTCTTGATACTTGAAGAGCTCTTACACAACAATTGGGAAAAGTCATGATCTAATATATAATTGTGCAAAAGATTTGAATAGATATTTCATAGGCAAAGAAATACAAATGGCTTTTAATCTTTGGGTAAAAAGCTTAAATTAACTCTATTAAAAATAAAAATTGAAATGAGATATCATTTTTCTCTATTAAGTTGATAAAACTTTAAAAAATCTTAATACATAATGTTGGTGAAGTTGATAGAAAATAAGCACTTTTTTACATTTTTTATGCCGATGCAATTTCTTGCTTCCTCTTTGGAGGTAATTTGGTAATTATCTACATAACTTTTGGCCTAGGAATTCTCCTTAATCACTAATTTTTATAAAAGAGGTATAAGAATGTTCATTTTAATAGTATCAGAAGGCTAGAAAATAATTGTTCAATAATAAGGTACTCATTAAATAATTTTGTATATCCATAAAATAGAATTAAAAATGCATGATTATAAGTATATGCCCTGAGATGGAATGTATCTCCAAGTTGCATTTTTAATTGACAAAAGGGGGATGCACTACAATATGCATACTATAATCCATTTGTGTAAATAAGTAGGATTTGTACATGCACACACAGACACATGTTTGTGAGTCTTGGAGGATACACAGGAAGCTTGTGATAGCACCATCTGATAGAATTTTGGTTAGGATGGAAGGGGCATGTCGTTTCCCTATTATACCCTAGTCTACAGAGTCATTTTTTAGTAATGTACATAAATTACATTTTATTAAATATTTTAGAGCATTATTTATGGTCCCTTTTCTAAGTCTGACAGTATAGGAGGCTATAGTTATGAAATAGCACTGAAGCAGTAACATTGGACAGAAGGTATGGTTTCAGGTCAGTACATGTGTCGAAGCTTGGCAGTTTAGAAAACTTGCCTCATGTGACTTGGTCTGAGTCCTTAATTTTTACAATGAGTTACTGATCTGCACCTCTCACAATTTTTAGAATTTTTGATGGATGTGCAACTGCGTTGTAAATCACGTATTCCTATTTATGTGCTATTACTGTCACTGGTCACGCTGTGACAGTGAGAACACCGGGTGAAATAGTTTGAAGTCTTTGATGTGATTGACATTTCCTTCTGTAAACTGATAAGATATCATTCACACAGCCCACATCCTGGCTTCCTCGCTCTGCTTTGGTTCTCCTTAGGAGGGGATGTTATTCTGAACTGGATCAACTGGAATCACGAAATGTTATAAATCTCCTCATACAGGGTATTTATTGGATTCACTGATTAAAAAGCATTAAGTGTGAAACATTGTTTGATCATCCTGGGACACTGAATCAATCTGTATTTTGGACAAGTGGGCATATTTCATGACACCCAGATTTCTTTCCAAGATTTGTGACTGAACAGTGTAGCATATGGTATGATGACTTCTCTTCCTGTTTCTGGATTTCCAGGGCAATCAGTCTGAGGTCCCTTTTGTCCCAGCTGATGGACAAGATGCATTCAGAACCCTATTAGTCCTCATTATTCTGTAATGAGAGTGAACATTGGCCAATTCACCAAAGCTGTCAATGCCTGTTCTATGGTTTGTGGTTGACGTGCCCCATTGGGTTCCTGCAGATGTGGGCTAGGTAGCTCTTGCCCTCAAGTGTATGACTCCCTGGGGGACAAGCATGGGACCCAATAAAGCAGAATAGCACGATGCTCCAGCCTGAGCTTGGGAATCAGGCCCACCTCTGAAATCTAAACCAGGAGCAAGCCAAAGTCAGTCGGTTCAGAAAACTCTGCAGTGGAGTGGGAGAATGCCCAGCTCCACTCCAGGCGGCTGGCTCTGGCCTTCCACCTGGAGGGCGTTCATTCCAGGGTGAGAGGACAGGGATTCCAGAGCTACTGAGCTCTCCGAGGACAAACTGTTCTGGTAGTCTGCTGGGGAGGAGCTGGCCTGTGCAGAGCAAGAGAATTCTGTCTCCAGGTCTTGAGGCTGAAGAGGGACCTTCCAACCATTCCCATTTGGGCATCTGGGATGAAGACGCTGGCGAACCATCTCAGGCCTGCTGAGGTGGAGGCTCTGGGTTTGGCCACAGGAAACCTCCGTCATACTAGGAACCCTTTAATCCATCAGCACACCAGAGCCACCGACCTCAGGTCATTAGGGGCTAGTTCCCCTGTGTTTCCTGGCCCTTCTGGGGGCAGTTTAGGTGCCAATGAAGTTTTCCTCAGCAGATGGACATCATACCACTTAGGTGACTGAGAGTCCCAATTATCCCTGTACCGGAATAAAGAGGTCGGCGTAAGCCTGAGCCACTCTGAGGATGAGGTGATGTTTGTTTTGATGGAAAAATGGTTTCTGACATCATCAGGATGGACGAGGTAGAACAACAGAAGATGGAGAAGGAGACGATGAGCCTAGGCTGTGCATTTATTCATTTGACAAATACCAGCTAAGCAAGTACTGTGTGCTGGGTGGCTGTGCATAGTGGCTGAGAGCTCTGGCACAGGGCCCTGGTCTGCTCTTTGCAGGGTCTGAGGGGACAGGAGGCCCACAGCCAGCTCACACTGCACAGGGTCACCCTCGTGGTTTGTGGGGCAGAACTGAGATCTAAGGGTGACTTGAATTCCCCTTACCTGCTCGTGCTTCCTGACCCTGTTCCCCCGTTCCTGCTCCTCTGAGTACAGGGTCTGTATCCCTCTTCACTTGGGGTTCCTTCCAGGTCATTTGGAATTCATTCCCAGGACTTGCTCCAGATAGATTCCCGTGCCACAGAGTGATGCAAACGTGAAGAACCTGCTGGAAAGCCCACTGACATTCCCTTTAAAACAATTGTCTGCAAACTTTATGCTTCCTCTGTTTGCTAGGCCCCAGAGCTTCATACACGTCTGATTGGAAGAGCAGTGAGTTTTACAGAGAGGAGAGAGCAGAACAAAAGGGGTCATACTGATTTTGTATGAAGCTGTTGACTGGCTCCCAGCTCTCTTGGAAATGGCATCTTGCATGTAATCTGTTTGCAAATGGCTCTGAAGTGGCCCAATGTTGCAGTGATGTTCGCAGCACACAGATGCATGAATGAACACCCGCCAGTTGTCGGGCTCTGCTGGTGGAGGTGGCACCAGCTCCTACCAGGCTGCCCTGCAGAGAGATGGCAAACCGATATTCACTCACTCCTTCCACTTCTGGCCAGGTGCTTGGTGTTCATTCTGGCTTTGTTTTTCCCAAGATGACTTCAGTTTGGATGCTTGCAGTTAAGCTTGGGCAAGCTGCATCAGCTTATCAGCAACGTCACTATCACCATCCAGGGATATCTCCTCTGTGCCTCTTGCCAACTGTTGCCAAGTCCACTAATGGTCCTTTGCTGTTTATCATATGCCAGGTCCTGTGCTAAACTCTGGGCAGACGGCCATGGGTAGTGTCCTAGCTAAAGGGGCCCACGCTGTGAGGAGCAGAGTAACGTGGAAATACATTTCAAAATAAAACTAACCTGGCTATGCTGGAGGGATGAACAGGGTGTTCTGGGGACAAGAGAGGACACTTAGTGCCAGCCTGAGCAGAGGTAACAAAGGCAGAGGAGTCAAGGAAGGCATCTCAGAGCAACTGCATCCTGAAGTGTGAGTCACCAAGAGCTAGGCTAGGGAAGCAGTGAGTTCAGGAAATTCTCCAAAGTTATCTAAACATGGGTGCAAGATCAAGATCAGAAGGTTGGGGGGAACTCCTCTCTTTCTGCCTCAGGTCAGAAGTAGGGTAGGGCCTGCCAGAGCTGTTGGGACCCTCCTGCATGGGCCAGTGGAGATCAAGGCATGTGGCTTCTCCTTTCAAGGACCTCTTGGTTCTGGGCCAGCTCAGGAGCCCCTCAAAGAATGCCCTGTGGGGGCCCTTCATCCCACCCTCCTCTACCCACTCAGCCCAGTAGCAAAACCTAGACAATCAGTCTGGTCCCATCTTGGGGAAACCATGGATTCAGATCATGCCTTGTAGCTTCAGTTTGGCATCATTACACAGTTAGGGCCTCTGAATATTTATCAATCTTTTTCTGTTCATTTATTCAATAGACATTTACCACATGCTGATTGATGGTGTGTGATGACAGCTAGCTAGCTAGATGGGATGTAGTTAGAAAGGTAGAGAGATGAAAGGTGATAGATAGCACATTAAGCCCTTACATAAATGTATTAGCACAGTCTGGACACACAAAGTTGCCTTTTCTAATCCTCACAACCACTCTGTGAAGTAGGTACTGTCCTTAAATTTACGGTGCAGAGGGGACACTGAGGTTTAGGGAGGCCGAGGGACCTCTCACAGCTGTCAGTGTGGAAGTTAGATTCTTTCCAGGTAGTCGTCCCTCTAGGGTGTGGCCTCTAAGGAGGCAGAGCAGGGAGTGGCTTCCTGGTGGACACAATGGGCAAAGATGTGAAAGCAGAAGCTGCACGTGGAGAAATGGCAAATGGTCCGGCATGGCTGACCACGGGGCACGGGCGGAAAATGAAGGAAAGAAGGCCTCGAAGGTGGACTGGGGTAGTTCAGGGAAGGACTGAAAATAATGCCGTATGTAATGCACACTGAACAGTCCACATCTTCTCAGGTAGGCGACGGAGAAGTCACTGAGGGTTTGAACACAAAGACGTACTCTAGGAAAGTTGTTGCTAAGAGTATGGCAATGTGTGCAATTTTATCTAAACCACTTAAATGCGGGATAGTATCCAAACCTAAGTAAGAGGCCTAATCTCACCCCGTATATGCGGATGAAGAATGAATGGTCCAGTGGGGTGAGCTGTGTTTTCATTAGGAAGCCCTCCCTTCAGAGGCAGCTCCCCCTGGCATTTCTATTATCCATATCTGGATCAATAGCCAATGATCTGATTGCTAATACTGTCTGTGAGTCAGGCCAGCCTACACAACTCCAGGATCTTTGTTGATTAACATTGTAAAACTTTATTTTTTACCTGTGAGAAGCTTGATGCCGGCACCCTCCTCCACCATGACATTCTGATGCTCAGTTCACACCATGTGTTCCCATCAAATAACTAGGTATTACTTAATATTTCCAAGCTAGCTTGGATATCTTTCAAATCTGGGGAAAACGTAAAAGAATAATCCAACGATCACCCAAATACTTGCCACGTAAATCCAGTAGTTATCGACGCATCATCGTCCCGGCTAGAGAAGTCAACAAGAATTCTCCGACTTCATCTACTACTCAGTCCACCCTGAAATTTCCCCAACTGCCCCCAAAATGTCTTTTATGGATTTCTTTTTCATACAGAAACCCATCAAGGATCATAAATAACTTACGGTTATTGTAACTTCTTAGTGTCTTTTAATCTAGACTAGGCCTCTCCTATTTTTAAAAAAATGATATTGACTATTTGAAAAGACCAAGCTTGCTGTCTTATTGAAAGTCCCATTTTGGTTTTTTTTTTGATGCCTTCATTGTGGTGGCATTTAACATGTTCTTCTATCCCCTGTACTTCCTATAAACTATGGTTGAGTCTAAAGGCTCAATTTAAGATAAATGTTTGGCAAAAATAGTTGGCCTTCATATAGCTGTACTTCATGAGCACATAATTTCCCACCGTCACTGAAACCGTGTGAGATAATGGCTGTGGTATCTTTCCGTGACAAAGATGCCTTTTTCCTTTTGAGCCTTGTAGGGTGATGTCATGACAATATGTGATTGTTCTCTCACCTAATGGTTTCCAGGAAATTGGTAGTCCTTGCTTAAATCAATTATTTTGTTTGTAAATGCAAAACTGCTTTTTTAGAAAAAGGAATGAATTTTTCTTGTATTTTGTGATTATAAAATGATACATGGTCATTTTGTTTATGATTCTTGTATTTTATTTATAATCCCTGTGTTTTATAGGTTAGTTTCTAATACTCTGTTCTCACAATCAATAGCATGCAAATCCCTGTTTCACAGGTACTGTGGGGTCTATAGGCCATCTCCTTTAAGGAACAAGTCCTAGAAGTACAGATCAGTTTACTCATGTTGAGTGCTGATATATATTGCTGACCTTCTCCCCCAAAAGGCTGAACTGACCCTTCTCTCCTCAGCAGTGTGGCTCTGCCCCACCTTGCTCTGGTCCTGCCTATTAGTGCAAGAGAACCATCTTCCTGGGGGTTAACAGCAGAATTTTAAGAGCCTGACAGGTGTATTAGGAATGTTTAATAAAAGAGAGCAAAAAAAGGAAAAGGAATATGTAAAATGAGATTGAGCCCAACAATTCACAGAATGGGGGCCTTTAAATTCTATCAGATCCTCCTCAAGAAACTATAGATGCTTCTAAAGAAAGAGTAATGTGCCTCTGAAAGTCACCATTTTCCCTTCTGTCTGCCCCCCACTGTTTATCTCCATCTCACCCACACATATGCACCTGCATGTGCGGCTTCCCTCTGGATTTATGGATCATCATTTGTTTATTTTTTAATCAGTTATAGTTTTATCATTATCATTTTTTGATGTTCAAATAACTACCCCAAACATGGCTAGTGGGAACCCCTTCAGGCTGGCCCTTCTGTGGTTGTGACATACCTCCATTTATCTCTGAATACTTCCTTACTCTCTGGAAGTACAAGACACCCGGTCTCACCCTGTGTTTTCTCTACCGCAGAGCTGGAATCCCAATTTCTATAAAATGGGGAACAGCAATTGCAAATCAATGTCTAAATGTTGGATGTGCTCATTGCCAGGAAACTATCCTTGCCTTCAAGGCCTATTAATGGGTCAATTACAAGTTCATATTGATATTCCAGCTCAAATTTCACATTATGGGATATTCTTAACTGCTTCGAATTTATACTTAAGTGTACTCTTTCTTAAATGGAGAGTTTGTGCTCTTACTTTTCAAGTTTATCCTACAACATTGTAACATTGTTTCAAAATTTCAATATGAGCATCACCACCAATTACATCCAATAGGTGAGGCCCGGTGGCTTGGCATTTTAATCTGCCCTTCTCTTACCGTGAGTGACGTTGAGTATGTTTGCATATATTTATGGACCACTTTCTTTTTCTAGGAACTGCCTGCCCAGGTCTTCTTCCCATTTTTCTAACCAGTCTTTGCTCATTTTTTTCTATTTTTAGATCTTGTATTAGGCTTCTACCCCTTTGGTTTTGAGAGAAGGTGCAGATATTTTCCCCGGTCTGTCATTGTTTGTGAATGTTCACTTACAGAGATTTTCTTCCATACAAATCACAAGTGGGACTTGTTGGCAAGAATGCCAGCGTGTTAACACGATGCTGCGCTCAGGTGGTGCTCAGCGGACGGGGTGAGTGCCGGACATGCACTCTCATTGTTGAAACTGGCGGTGGCTGGCTAAGGTATTTCAGAGACACTTGCCATATGCGCAGGCAAGCTACGAGATTCCAGCAAAATTCCTCAGCTTTGCCCATAGGAATATTTAGGGATCAAACCTTAGGTGTAACTCCTGGTTCCATCCATTGGCTGAGGAGGGATCCTGGTTGCCTGATACCAGCTATGAGTGTGATCCAGTTCTGCCCTTTAGAACATGGCCGTGTTGACCCTGAGTGACGCCTTTACCCAAACTGCTGGGTGGTGGCCTAAGGGACAGAGTGCTGGGACTTCCTGGGCTCATGAAGAAGTGTGCACGACTGTCTTACGTGTTGGCTACCAAATGTTTTTTTAATAAATACGTGTGTGGCTGTATCAGTCCACCTTCCAGCAGGACGCAGATGGTATGCACGAAGGATGAGAACTATGGACACATTTACAGAGAGAGGAGAAATGGAGGTTGAAAGGAAAACTGAGGTGTAGGGTAGCCTTGGGCCGGGAGAAGCTGAATGGTCCCCACCTGTTAGCACGAAGGGATCATAGGGGGAGCAGATCTCAGAACTGGGGCTTGGGAGAGATGCCTTAGCAAGAAGGTCACTCTGGGAGCAGCAGTGAGCTGTGGCCATGGGGCAGAGGCAGTCTAACGTGACTGTCCAGCACAGTAGCCAGGGCATAGACACTCTGGCTTCACTCCTCCTCCTTCTGATAACCCGCTACAGGTCCCCAAACCACGTGGCATCCAGAGGACAAGAGAAATGTGCTAGAGTTTGCGGGCAAAGTCAGGGATGACAACAGTCTGGTGGTGACAACGGTAGCAATGGACTGTGATGAGCTTCTCTGTGGGGAAACTAGGGAGAGACGACACAGGGGCGCTGTGAGGGTTGCCATTGCTACGTGCATACATCCTGGCCTTTCAGCAACCCCGCCAGCAATTACTGAGGTCATACAGATGTGGGTGTGGATGCTGGCACACAGGAAGGAGTCAAACAGACAAATCCCTGGCCTTCACGTGGTGGCGGGGAAAAAAGACAAATGAATAAAATACACCGTGTGTTAGACCAACAGCAACAAGCAGGGAGAAGAAAATACAAAGCAGGCAAGAGAAAGGAAATGTTGAGTAAGTAGAAAATATAGGTGGTCAGGGACGGACTCACCAATGTGATGCTTTCTGGAATAGGACCTGGAAGAAGTAAGGGAGCAGCATGTGCAAAGGCCCTGGGGCTGTAGCTGTCTTCTAAGTACAAGCCATGGCCAGAGGAGGGAAAACAGAGGGGATGGGAGGCAAGAGGCCCCAGAGGCACTCAGGGAGGAGGCAGATCACAGAAGGAACTTTGATTTTTGTTGTGGATGATGGGAGAGGCCATGGAGAGATGTGAGCAGAGGAGTGACACTTTCTGGTGGCTGTTTTAACAAACTCACTCCTGCTGCTCCTTTGAGAGTTGGTTCTAAAGAGGATGAGGAGCTGAAGGAGGGACACCAGTCAGGAGGTGGCTGGGATTACCCAGATGTGAGATGAGGTGACCAGGGGGGTCTTGGAGAAGGACTAGTGATGAATTCTTGGCCTAGTTTAAAGTTAGTGCAGCCGGATTTGCTGGATTTGCATGCACCCGTGAGCGGGAGGCCTTCCACCGGGGCAGTAATGCCTGCTCCAGGGCCGGCTGCGGATGGAGGTGCAAGCGTCCAGATGCCCAGATTTAGACGCATCCACCCTACAGTCCTTAGGAGGCCTCCAAACTGAAATATCAAAGTGGTGGGATAAACAAGTCTGGGCTGGCATTTCTTTAGCCCTCAGTTTTTGGCTGACCCTATTCCAGGTGGATTTGCGTTCCTCTGATGGGAGGTTCAGGGCAAAAAGCACAAGTGGTTCCAGAACAATCGCCTCCAGCCTATGTCGGCAGCTGGTGCCCCTGGAGGGGACTGTGCTGGGAACAGGGAGGGAAATACAGGGCCTCCGAAAGCGGCAGGAGCAGGGCAGGCGGGTGGGGGAGTCCCTCAGCCCCAGGGGACAGGACTCTGGTTCTTCCAGCTAGTGGGGATCCATGGCCTGCTGCTCCTGCACTGTCCAGCAAGGCCTCAGGCGAGGAGCAGGTCGGACTGGATAGAGGGGTTCTAGGCCTGAGCTCCTGGCATCACCAGTGACTCCTGCACCCCGGCTGCCCTGGAAGCAATGGAGTCACTTGTCTCCCAGGCCCTTTGGGAGGCCTTTCCCCACTCTTGCACCCCACACTCCCAGGTCCTGGAGCCCCCAGGACAGAGCGGGCACTGTGGAATAGCGAAGACCCAGTTCCTTGCAGTGGGTGAGTTGGAGGTCAGCATGGGGTCCTGCAGTGACAAGGATACAAACTAATGTGCTACTCACATGCTACCTTAAGATCCTTAGATACACACACATGCACAGCTCGTGGGATGAACTGCCTAAGGTGGCTCCTGCCTGACTGTACTGTTCAGTGACATAGCCTAGGTGACCCCCAGGTGCTGGAGGGACTGGGTCCCCACCTGCCATTGTCAGTGTGCAGGACTGGCTGTGGGAGAGCTGTAAGAGACGACAGGGATGGTGCAGGTGGCTGCTTCCTTTTCCAGGCGGTGAAGCAGAGGCCAGTGAGACGGCAGCACTTGCCCAAGAGGGCCCAGCAGCTCCGGGCAGGGCTGACATGTCGCCTCGCCTCTTGCTGCCCAGTCCAAGCTGTCCCTGCCACACACCTGCTAACTAGTCTGGCTTAAGGCCCGAAGAGGGAACAAGCAACCAGCCCTCCCTGGGCGATCATCAGAACGCCAGGCCTGGAAGCAGAGGGCAGACCGAGTCCTTTGGAGGTTTTTGAACCCAAAGCTCTAAATTAGATATATACAGAGTTCTGAATTGCAGTCTTTACTATTAAACAATCATTTAAAATTCTTCTAGTGCATGTCCCCCAGATTTCTCTCACTGGCTTCACACTGAACGGGTGTATTTCCGCTCTCACCTCCTGGGTATTAGTTCTTCCTGGGCGCTGCAGGAGCCAGTGCCCACTTGCCCACCATGACACCCTTTACTGTGTTTGGGGCGCTGGTACCTTCCACCTCCCAGGGACCGATTTTTGTCAAATATCCTCTTGTCTAGCTGTGCTACAGTGAGTTCCATAGGTCCAAGGCGGGGCTAGAAACCTCCTTGATTCCTGGGAGGTGAGCCTGGGAAGTGCAGCCAGAGCCCCCAGAGGGCCACCCGCGTGGGAAAGTGTTTGGACCATCCTCAAAAGCCTGGAACCTCGTCAAGGATCCTTCCCTCCCCTGCACCCCTTCTTGTTTGCAAGCTCTTTTGACACTGATCTGCAATCGGGACTCAAAATTAAATTCTTCTGCATTATTAAATTGAGTATTTGGCTTAATATTTAAAAATCTGAGACCAGTTGAGACCCCAAAGCACTCCATCAGTGCCTGGCATTGCTGCTGAAATTAAAAGCTTGCTGAAAAGCAGCTGAAGGATGAGGGCGGCGTTCCCTGGTGGCCCCGGGCTGTTCCCGGGCCTCGGAGCATTTCTTCCCAAGCTCATGTTCTGAGCTCCGTCCAGCCTCCTGAGCGTGTTCACCACAATGGGGCTGCAAAGTGCCCAAACCGGGACCCTCTCCTTTATTTTCTTCTTCGTTCCTTTTACACGGTCTGACTCCAGGATCATGTCACCCCGTGCTTGACCCCCTTGAAACGTCTGTATGTGATCACACTGCAGTGAACACATTTTGAACCCTTACTTTGTATTTCAGCAGCTCGTTTGGCTCTCAGATATGAAAAAGTGCAAATTTCCTGTTGGCTTGGATTTAGTTTAATTTTTTCTCTCTCTCCCCCACTCCAAGACAAATCAAATGAGAACACGGAGGATATCCTAGATGTGGAAACTTGAGCTCATAGATCAGAATGCCTCATTTGCCTTCCTAGTGTTTTTGCTCCATGTAAAATTACAGCAGAACTTGGCAACCCAGCCCATGTATAGAGTTCCTGGGAAATATGTCAACTTTATGTCTAATTTTTATTACTAGGATCCTGGTACTCCATCCATCTAAACATGGTACACAATTGCAGGAGCTCTATTTATCTATTGGCTTGGTGTGTTTACTTCTGTCTCCTTCCACGTGGCTTTTTTATTTTTCTTTTCTATTCTAACAGCATATGTTTAAGTTTATAAATAAAACTGACAATGCCTGGTGATAGCCATTAAAAATAAGAAAACAGTGCTTCCCTCCAGTTTGAAAAAGACAGATGCACCCCTATGTTTATCGCTGCACTATTTACAATAGCCAAGATATGGAAGCAACCTAAGTGTCCATCAGATGAATGGATAAAGAAGATGTGGTACATATACACAATGGAATATTACTCAGCCATAAGAAAAAAACAGATCCTACCATTTGCAACAACATGGGTGGAGCTAGAGGGTATTATGCTCAGTGAAATAAGCCAGGCAGAGAAAGACAAGTACCAAATGATTTCACTCATCTGTGGAGTATAAGAACAAAAGAAAAACTGAAGGAACAAAACAGCAGCAGAATCACAGAACCCAAGTGTGGACTAACAGGTACCAAAGGGAAAGGGACTGGGGAGGATGGGTGGGAAGGGAGGGATAAGGGTGGGAAAAAAGGAAGGGGGCCTTATGGTTAGCATGTATAGTGCGTGGGGGGCAAGGGGAGGACTGCACAACCCAGAGAAGACAAGTAGTGATTTTACAGCATCTTACTATGTTGATGGACAGTGACTGTGAAGGGGTATGTGGGGGGGACTTGGTGAAGGGGGGAGCCTAGTAAACATAATGTCCTTCACGTAATTGTAGATTAATGATACCAAAATAAAATTAATTAAAAAAAGAAAAGAAAAGAAAACAGTGCTTCCTCTCATGTTGGTGATGAAACTGATACACTCAGGACCATCCATCCAGTCTTAGAAAAGACCCTTCTTGATGGACTGATACAGATGCATTCTCTTCCTGCTGGCAAGACCCCGAGGCAATCAAGAGGAAATAGCTACACCTGTAAATAGTCTACATCTCCATTTTCTTGAAGCTCTGAGGGCCCTTTGGTAAGTGCTAAGTGACAAACCCTGAATCGAGTTTGAGGTAGAAGACCACAAACTCACGAAGCCAATTAGTAATCTGAACAGAATGCCTCACAGTGTCCTCTGCAGACCACTGACCACCCAGTTGTCACACTAACTGGTGATCTTCAGGCAGATCATCACTTTGAGATGATTGAAATAATACCCTCTTTTAAGCTTGTGCATATATACTAACTAAATTCATATTCTAATTAATTGCTGCATTTCCAAGGCTCTCCATCCATCACGTGTAAGTTTTGAGAGATGCTGCAACTTGCCCAAGTCCACATGAAGGAATGGCACGGGATTTGAACTAGGGGTACCGTTCCCCAAATTCCCATTGCTTATTTATTTTGAACTGTGGTCCTTGCAGTGGAGGAGTCTAACATGGTAATGGGAGGTGTAATCAATGGTATTTATTTATCTAAAGGTTTTTATTTACTTAAGTCTTCAAGCTATTAAAGTAATACTACATGTTTTTTGAAATTGGGAATTTGTTTGAAATGAAATTTGCTTGTGAAGAAAAGCAAAGGCGGAGCGCTCATACAGGGGAGTGCCTCCTTGTGTGTTTCTGGGTCAAATCAGGCATGTGATTTGTACCCCTCTTCCAATAGGCTGGCTTCCCTTGTTACTAAATATTCCTTGGAAGATAGCTTTTAGTATTAAGTAGGATTCTGTCCTTTGGATGTACTCTTTACCAATTTAACTAGCCCACTATGTGGGGGCATTCAGGTTGTTCCCCATTATCAGTAACAGAAAAAACTTCACTGAACATCTTATACCGAAGTCCTTGTGCACAATTCTAATGGAGAGCGTGGAACTACAACTCCTTGGTTAAAGGGTGTGTACATTTCTTGCACATGTTATTAGTAAATTGCCCTCAAATTGTTACAACAATAAGACTTTTGTCAGCAGTTTGTGAGAATTCCTCTTTTCACCAAACCTTCAGAGAAACTAAATGTCATCCTTAAACAATAAAAAGTGACTGCTGATGAAGCAAAGCATTGCAGTTTCTTATTTTAACCCCCATCTCTTTCACTAACAGTGACATTGAACATGTACCATGTTTTATTGGCTGTCTGTACTTCTTATTTTGTGAATTAACCGTCCATTTTTCCATTGGGTTGTTCATCTTTTCCTTATTGGTTTGCAGGAAACCCTTATATAGTAAACATTAAGTGTTTGTAATGTGATAGAAGTAATTTTCCCAATGTAGTGAGCTTTTTAATTTTATGATGTTTCCTTTTAATATTTCACATAGTTAGATCTGTCACTTTCTTTAAATTCCTTTCTCTGTGTCCTGCTGAGAAAGACTTCCTTGTTCTGAGATCAGATGAATAGTAATCTACATTGTATGCTAGTTCTCTTATAATTTTATGATATATAGTTTATCTTTTCATCTAACAGGTTATTACAGCATTTGTTGTGATGCAAGGCTATAACTTAATTTTTTTTCTCCTTAAATAATTAAGGAGTTGTACCACCATTTAAAAAATTATCATCCCTTCGCCACTGATTTAAAAATGACATCTTCCCCATATATTATACACATGAGCATTTCTGAACTTTTTTGTCAGGTCCCTTTTAGGGCTAGTTTATTGTATTTGCTGTTATTGTGGATACTGCAACAGACCTAACAGGCTTTGTTTTCATTATATTTTCAATCTTAGAGAGAGAAATATATATTTTTGTCTTTTTATTTAACTACCAACCACTTTATAGGACTTTGTGCATTTTGATCTTTTTCATCATGAAATTTTTGGGGTAGACATTTTTATCAGCTGCATATAATTACTCATATTTTCTAGCACTATTTCTAAGTGTCCTTTTGACACAGTTGAGTGTCCGTCACAAGGTGTATTTTTCTTGCTTCCCCCATCTTGTAAGCTAATTCTTTTATTTTCTTTCTTGATTCTTCCTCAAATTTTGTTTTGTTTTTGTTCTTGGGTTTTGTTTGCTTTGTGTTTAAATTTTGTAAAATTTTGTTTTGTGTTTGTTCTTTTGATTTTGTTTTATTGCATCTTCTCTAACAGTAGCTTTTCATAAGTATCCCTCTTTAACATCTTGAAAGCGATGTTATCTTGCTTGGATTCTGAAGGACCTCTTACTAAACTTACACAGTTTTTACTCATCTCCAAATGAGCAAGAATCTACTTTGGCCTGGCGTTTCCACAGAGCAGGAAGACAGGAGTCCCCTTGTTTTTATCCCCCAAACCTAGGGATGCAGTTAGAATCTCCTTCTTAGATCTTAACTCTAGAATTAATTGGTAAACATTCATACTAAAGATTCAGGAGCACAGGCTGATGGGTGTCAGAGGGATGTGGGATTCTAGGTAGCTCAAGGAGGAAGCCATCCTTCCTATACCTCGTCCATGTGATTGGGGAAGTGGCCCAAGGAGCCCACATCTGTGCAGGATGAAACTTCCACATCGCCCATTAACAACGGCTCTGCCCCGCTCATCCTGTGCCCCTGAGGACCAGAGACAAGTCCTGTCCACCAGGCTGGATTTTGCTTGGATAACTCCCATATAATCCCCCGGGACACTGAATCCAAATGCTTCTTCCTGTATACCGTCTGTGGCTCACTGAAATGCTGCAAATTGGGGATTCTAGGGTCCTGATCCTGGACATAAGGGAGCAACTGGCGTCTACTACACTGAGACACATCTGTGTTCGTGAAACCTGTTACCACTGGCTTCTAGCAGACGCTCCTGATATTTGAAAGTTGGGCGGGCATCCTTGGTAACTTCCTCAAAACACAGATAGCAGATGCACTTTCCCTCCTCATTCTGCTGCGCTTACGGAGGAGTAGCTAAAGACCCATCCACTTAGAAATGTCAGGTCAATTTCAATAAATTGCACCGTTGGTCATCAGAGACCTTCCTGCCTTGACTCACGTTTAAAAACACTGTGATAACAAAAGATAAGTATTTTATTGTCACAGATATTTTTCCCATGGAAATCGAGTACAAAACATCCAAACTGTCCTTTGTTTGCTTTTTTTCTACAAGGTATTTCAAAAAAGCCTATGAGTCTGATGAATTATTCTTGGTACTAGAATCACGAGAGGATTAGTTCTATTGACCCATCTTAAAATATAAGGGCATGTCCCCAAGTAGATTCAAGTTCATCAAAATCATTTATCATGAACATATCATCTGAAGGCTTATTTATAATTTTAGCTTGCATAGTCTTGTCTCCTCTTAAGTTAAAAGCAAAGCACACCCCCACCCCACCCCCACACGTACCTAAGCACAGTGTTTGAGTGTGGCTGAGTATACAGACTGTACAAAGACTCACTTTCTACTTTGCCGAATTTTGAGCTTCGGGGTATCTCCTGGCCCTAGACCTGGGTTTCTCTGTCCTCTCCCCAGGCACTTGGTGATTTTACAGACATACTGGGCTTCTGCCCCGCTGGCTTTGCCCTGCAATCTCGAGCCTCCAGCTACAAAGGCTCCTAATTGCATATATGCAGGCTCCTTCATCATTTTGCTGTCCTTCTTTGAAGGTTTGGTTCAATAGTAGGATGCTATTCTTTGTTTTGTTTCTTGTACTGTTTCCTCCAGGCAAAACTTGGCATTAGGCAGATCTGTTTTGGCCTCCATCCAAGTAATTTAGTACCACAAGTTTCTCATTATAAAATGGGTTCACCTGTAGGATGGTCCCATGGTCTGGACACCAAGCCCTCATTATTATTATTAAGACACTGCTTCTGTACAACATATGTTTTCAGCATAGGCTGTTAATTTCCCCGTATACAAGCCTGGAGAGGTTCCTCTAGGGCCGGCGCTTTTTTGTTCTTTTTGGGAATTGGGAGAGCAGCTAGCTAAATTTCCAGCTGTCCTCTTCACATTTCTATTTAAAATTAGAGATGACAAAGACCACAATTATGAAAAACAAATTGCCAGCATGTCTGTTCCCAGGTTTGAGGTTCGCATTGCTCTGAATCTCTGAGCAAGCATTTCCATTTTGGGTCACTATGAAACTGTGATAATGGTACATATAGACCATCCTTTTGTTTTAAGGAAGGGGTGGGTTGCCTCAGCCCATTTGTATTTTACCACCGTAAGGCAGGTCTTTTCTTGGGATAAAAGAGGAAGATTACTCACCGGGGTCACCCTGCAAATGTTTTGCATTAGTGCAGAAATTGCCTTCATGTACTAAGATGTTTAAGTATCTACAAAGTTGTCGCCAGCCGTCGGGGCTGCTGGGAACACTAAATCAATCTGTTGTACGCACAGAGCCAAGTAATTTATCTGTCAGGTAGCATTTCATTTAAAACATATTTCTCTGCAAAGTGAAATACGTAAAATAGTCCATTTCCATACTGGAGTCTGGCGGTCCCCATTGTTTCACAGATAAAATTGTCTTTTTAATGGAGCAAGAAGGCCCTTGACCTCACTGGCCTTCGATTTCAGAAGGGGCTCCTATTTACTCTATGCAAATGTCCAATTACCACGGGGAGAAGTACCAGGATCTTGCTTGATTATTGTGCCTCTCCCAGCCTATGTTTGAGTGTCACTCAGATGAACACAGAGTAACAGAAGGTCAGCTGAAGTTTTCCACGATGACTTCGTGATGAAGTTTCTGACCATTATCCAATATGACGCAAAAAGAAAATGGAGCTCCATTTCACAGCCTTATTCTGAGAGCCGGGCGAGCTTTATGAAGCCTGAGTGTAAGCTCCCTCACAGATTCATGCTTCTCTGCTCTCCAAATATGGAAGCACCTTCTGGCATCCACTCATGTCTCCACTGTCAGACACCCCTTTGCAATACAGGAAGGGTGCATGTGCTGCACACCCCACATATACCTGTTCTGCTATATTATTCCCTTTTTCAATCAGAAAATCAAAGCAGGAGTTGGATGAAAAATATCTGGCTCTCCTCCACCATTTTTGTGAGGTTTTTTTTCCCCCTATAAATAAATGAATCATTCGTAAGTTGATGCATTTAATATGGGAGTCCCAGTCTGGTATCATTTCTCCAGACCTGGAATCTGATTAATGACACACTGTTTCAGCTGAATTTATGTTCCTATTCACCTGGGAAAATGTAAGTTGTTTCTCCTTGCCCAAACAGAAAGGAACCGTGCAGGCAGGATCGGGTTTCTTGTACCTGCGCGGGCCAAAGGAAAGGGCTGTGGGATATGTTTCAGAAAAGGCTGGAAAGAGAAAAGCCCTTTTGTACATTTGAAAATATTATTGAGTCCAAGTGTTTGCATCCCTTTTGGGTTTGTTCTCACTCCTTCAAAATTCTATCAATTTCTACTTAAAGAAGCTCCATGTAGTGAGGTGGTTAAGCACCTACCTGCCAAGGTGCCAGGCTGTGCCGTGCATCACTGTTCCTCTTCCTCCCCCTGCCCATCTCAGGCCAGCCAAGGCTGCTGGAACCTCCTTGCTGAGCAGCTGGGGGTGACCATGGATTTAACTGCGAGGCTATAGAATGCAGGGTGAGTTCTATACAGGTTGGTGCTAAATCCCCATTCCCCAAGTGTTTCTAAATGTCAGAGATACTGTGACAATTTTGTTGCTGCATCTAAGCACGCATGGTTGGCTAACTCTGGGGTAAGGTTTTAGGACTGCAGGAATAGAGCTTTGCTAAAAATGACCTGCTGGTTCCAGTTCCCTGTTCAATGGTTTGAGTGATAAGGACACTGAAAAACTGCTCAGGGTTGTAAGGGCAAAGAGAGCAGAAAAGTGGTCCATCCAAGTGCACGGCCAAGGGTGCCTGGCTGTTTCCCATAACGCTGTGCATCATGGGGTGTGGGAAAAGCTGCCAGTCACTCCCCAGTGTGCTCTGGATACCCCAAACCTTTGTCTCTCGGCCTTCCGCCCGGGCGGCCAGCTCCCGCTCCTCACGCGTGCACGCCGTCCTGGTGCTGAGCCTGTGGTGGCTTCTCCTGCTCTTCATGGGCAGAGGGCGTGTCCCCAGCCCCTCCCCCCAGCTCCCTGCCTGCGGCCCCCCACCTTTGCTCCCTCTCACAGCCACACACACACTCCTGGTTGGCCTCCCCTCCCGGGTCTGCACGTTAGCCACTGCCAGGGGAGGTCTCCTCCTTCTCTGTGCCCAACGCGCTCCAGCACGCCCTCTGGTCCTAGCCTGCCATTCACAGACCTCGTGCAGAAGCCGGACGCAGTGCCCCAGGTGAGCACCTGACTTTTGGGTCGTTCAGCATCACCTGGGCTCACGCCCAGGACACACGCTCCATTCTCTGTGTATCTACCTCCGCCCTCCCCGCGCCCAGGGAGACACCTAGCTGGCTCTTATTCATTCTATTCATGAGCAAATATTTGCTGAGCACCAGCCGTGTGCCAGGCAGTCCTGGGTGCCCAGGTGCAGCACAGGCAGACGGTGAGGCCCCAAGTCCTGCCGTCAGAGTGCGAGGTCTCAGGTGGCTGCTGCTTTGGGGAGTCAATCCTGGGTGGCACTTGACTTTGCTGGGCCCCTGAGGGCAGGCCTCACCCGCCACCTGAGTAGGGTGGTGGGGTGAACTTGCAGACTATGTGATTGGTTGGGTGCCAGGCCATCCCTGTGCTGCAGAGTCAGGATTGGGGAACATCCAGGGCAAGGAATCAGGGTGTCGCCACAAGCTGTCCCCGAGCAAATCTGCGGGAGTTTTAGAAGCACGTCCATGAGTCGGCTTGACGCTGGGTTCTCACAGCTGCCGTGAACCTGGTTTGCCTCTGTTCACCAGAATAACGGCCCCCTACCTCTCTGGGTCCTGCGTGCCAGTGCACAAGGCCTGGTAAGGTTGTGGAGCCGTGCAGCTGGCCAGCAAGCTCTCTTCTGAGGGACGGAGAACCCCAGGGGGTTGTTTGGGCCACCAGTGGCTGCATCTTGTGGGAAGAGGTGGGGACTGCCCCCATCCCTGTTACTGGAGTGACATCTCCCCAGTGTGGTGAGGGGCAGAGCCTGCCTTGGGGTGCGCTTCCTCCAGGGGCTTGGTATCTTGTTGCCTAACCCCTTCTGGTTATGGTGACTTGACAGGGAGACCATGTTGGCGGGGATAGGTTCTCAGACACTATTAGGGTAACCCAGCCCCAGAAGTACGCTTTGAAGCTGATATGGGCCCAGAACAAGTTTGTAATATTAAATAGTGTGCTCTTCCTATTTCTTACATTTATTTTTATGGGAGAAACAGAACTTTGAGTGGAAAGTTTATGGTCAGCATACTTAATTCAGAGCAGGCACAACATGTGTCTATGAGGACAGGCCCACATACGTCTACACTTAGTCACATTATCCAGATGGTTAAGAAAGGGCAAAACTAGGTTTATTTAATTTACAGAATCTGATCAAGTCAGTAATTATTAGGCATTTCAAGTTTCAGGCAAAATTAATTGGATTAAGAGTGCAGGAGGTGTGGGGGTGAGGTGGGGGGGTTGGGGGGGGTTGTGTACTTGTTGCCCCCTCCTCACAGCTCCTCTGTGCGCAGGGGCACCGGGTGTCCAGGGAGGAGATGCTGACAGGGGGTCAAGGGCATTCCTGGGCGACGTGTGCGTCTCCCCGTCCCCCCCATTGAGCACTGAGCACAGTCCTGTCGCTCCTGCTTGTCAGGTGGCCCATCAACTAGGAGGCCCCCCTAGGCCCATTCAGTGGGAATTAGTGGAGTCGGGCTGGCTCTGTCCACCAGGGGAATGCAGGCCGCGAGTGCGCCCTTCCTGGACTGCACTCCCAGGTAATGGCCCTCTAAACAGTGGCAAGGCCACTCATTGGAACTGACAACCTGTGATGGGCTTGGACAAACACAGGGGCCTGGCTGGCCTCCTGGAGCCCCACGATGGAGAGTGACCCCACATGGTTATCATTTGATTGAAACGATCAGCTCATTTCCCACAGGTCATGGGATATCAGCCAAGCTCCAAATCGGAAAAGACTGGGCTTTATTGCCTGATTACCTGCAGCAGCCCCAGCTGAGCTCCAGGATGTGGGCTGTAAAGCGTTGCTTCCCTGTGCTCACGGCCGGAACACAGAAGGTGGGGAGGTGCCTGGTGGAAGAGCCTTGTGTAGCCCCTGTTGTCGGGGCCACTCGCCGGAAAGCTGTGAGCCCCGCCCCAGGGCAGTGCAGCGCGGGGGCCGCCCCCTCGTGTCAGGAAAGGTCTGGGGTGTGGGAGCCGTGCCAAAGAGCGCAGGCCTTAGTGCCCAGGCTGCCCTAGTGAGGAACCACAGGTGTGGGGCTCAGAACAAAAGCATATGCTCTCCACGCTCTGGGGGCCAGAGGCCAAAGTCAGAGTGTCAGCAGGGCTGTGCTCCCTCGGCAGGTGCCGGCGACAGTGC
Organism: Manis pentadactyla; assembly: GCF_030020395.1. Classification (NCBI taxonomy): domain Eukaryota; kingdom Metazoa; phylum Chordata; class Mammalia; order Pholidota; family Manidae; genus Manis; species Manis pentadactyla. The sequence continues at coordinate 137,155,614 of NC_080026.1, read as the reverse complement.
CCCAGCTCCTGGCAGCCCCAGGCCCTCGCTGACTGCTGCGTGCCTCGCTCCAGTCCTCTGTCCTCACAGGCTGCTCCCCTTGGGTCTTCACATTGTCTTCTGTGCCCAAATTTCCCCTTTTATAAGGACGTCCATCACAATGGGTTAAGGTCACCCCAACGACCCCAGTTTAACTTGGTTACTTCCACTGAGACCCCTTTGCCAAAGGTCGCATTCTGAGGTCCTGAGGGTTAGGACTTCAACAAGCCTTTTTGCAGGGATGCAATTCTAAGTTTAACAGGATGGGAACCAAAGGAAATGAAAAGAGTCCCTTGAAGAGGTGTCTGTCACACACGCTCATTGCAGCTTTGTTCACAACAGCCGAGAAGAGGAAGAAAGCCAAGTGTCTGCTGAGGGGTCATTGGTCAGAGATCACAGGGTGTATGGACACTGGGATAGGAGTCAGTCTTTAGAAAGAAGGAGATTCTGCCATTTTCAACACAAAAGAACCCGGAGGACATGATGCTGAGTGAAACAAGCCAAACACAGAATGAGAGAAGCCTCATGATCTCATCTCACCTGACTGGAATCTAGAACAGTTGAACACATGGAAGTAGAGAGTAGGACTGTGGTTGCCAGGGGTGGGGAGGTGGGGAAATGGGGGATGCTGTTCATAGGGGACGAAGTGTCCTCTCTGTGGGATGAGTTGGTCTAGGGGTCTACTGCACAGTACGGGGACTGTTGTCAATGACGGGTATAGAATGCTGAAAATTTGTCAGAAGAGTAGATTTTTGGTGCCCCCACCACATGCACAAGAAAGGGAACTGTGTGAGGGGTCAGTGTTCATTAACTTGACCTAGCAATCTTTTCACTATGCATGTGTATAACAAATCATTATGTTGTACACCTGCAATATACACAATTTATATCAAGACCAAAAAACGTAACAGAACTATGATCACATATTGTTTCTGGAAGGCCCATCTATCTGGATCAAAAGCCTGGAGCCATGGAGTCTAAGGTGGCCCTGCTCAGTCTCAAGGCAGCTTTGCTCTGTGTCCTGGCAGAGGCTGGGGATTGGAGCAGCTTTCTTGATGCCCAGACTGCCGACGACCACCACCTTGTCAAGTGGGAATTCATTCTCCACACCGCAAACTGCTTTCAGGGCCTTCTGACTGATTTTGGCACAAAGAATGAAAAGCCACTGAGGCCTAGTAATCTTCTTCATGAATGATTACTGGCCTAGAACCCTCTGCAGTGGCCCTGAGAGGTGGGCCCGCCATTGGGGGATGGGGTGGACCTCACATGGAATACACTCACAGGGGACAGGAGGCATGCCCTGAGCTGGGGTCTGCAGAGCTGGGGCCCCCGGGCCTGCCATCTAATAAGATGCACCTGTCACAGACCCCTGACACAAGGGTAACCCTGACTGCCACCCGCATGAGTGTGACCTGAGCAGCCCAAGGTTTCACTTGGGAAGGTCTGACAGCGGCACCAGAAGTTACTGATGAGGGACCACAGCAGGGCCATTACAGGCTGAGGAGGAAGGGGAGGGTGGAGGAGGCATGCAGGTGGCGTTCAGAACCACCCGCCTCACTGGGCCGCCACCTGGGGTGCTGGTTCTGATAGGCGCTCCTGACGAATGAACTGTCTCCCTCCTTCCTCTCGTCTCTCGTTTTCTCTCCGATCGCCAGAGGGTTGCAGGTCCAGCTCGCTACACCCCCGCTGTCTGCAGAGCAGATGCACAGCCAACAGATCTGCACATGAGCATCTCTCCTGTAAACTCAGGTTCTGACCTGCTAAGTCTCCTCAGTGTATAAACACCTATTTAACTGATGTCAGAAATATGGGTTCTTCTGCTTTGCAAAGCTATGAATTAGTAGTCATTAATATCCAACTGTGCTCTGGATTTGCATTCAAGCCAGGTGCCACGGCCACTGGAACAAGGTTGGAACAAACGTTGAGAGAGGCCCTGGAGCCTGCCTGCAGAGCGCGGCTCCGGTCGGCGGGGCAGGAGCCGCGGGGATGAAACGCAGCTGGGCAGCGCTCCTTTTGGGGCAGGAGTCCCAGGTTCCGCTTTGTTCCGGTGCAGATACGGGTCAGCGAACGAGGTTCACGGCCAACCCCAGGCCCTGGAAGCTGCCAGCAACATGGCCTGTGCGGGCAGGACCTGAAAGCCAAGTGTTCACCCTCTCCCAACAGCGACAGCAGAATAAAGACCCTGAGGCACACACCTTTGGGCACCTTGCTCCAGAGAGGGGCGAAGCTCACCTTCCTTCTCAGGCCAGGGGTATGGGTGAGAGAGGGACTCAGATTCTTGCCAAGAAGATTGTCACAGGGTTTTTTAAATCCTCAGAGGTAAACCTCCTAATGGGTGAAGCAGTCGTGGAGTCCCTGATTCCTCGGAGAACAGGCCTGGGAGACGTAGGAGCCCAGAGGAAGCGGTGCAGGACCCCGGTGCTGGTGGGGAGATTGGTGCCCAGTGGGTGCCAGGAAGTGGCGAGGCCAGTGAGGGTGATCTTAGCCCGGCTCATCCAGAAGCGGCAGCAAGGAGGTAGAGACATCACTGGAGTAATGCTGGGGAGGCCTGTCCCCCACTTTCATGCTAAAGCCCTCTGCTCCCACCCACCGTGTCTCACAGACTGTGGTCGCTTTTACGTGGCTCCTTCTGTGCCAGTTCCCAGGTGAGCCCCATCCAGGCGGATCTGTAATGTGGCTGCAGCATCTGCCTCTCCACCACACTTCACCCCTGACCTCACCTGCCTCCTCAGGTTTCTAGAACTTTCACAGCTTGCAACATAAAGGCCCTCTCTCTCCCTGAAAGCCACGGTCCCCTCCAGAGCCCACACGTGCTGCCTGGCACAGCCCCGAGGTCCTCTGTGCTCTCCCACGCCGTGTCCACATTATCTCCCACGTGCCCCCCACCCCACCTTGGTGAGGGGTCCTCAGCCCTGGGGGGAGCACAGGCTCCTCAGGACGGGGTCCTTTTCTGCCTTGTCCGCAGACCTCAAGGATGCCACGGGGCCCGAGGGGCTCCTGATGGCTGTGGTGGGACCACCGCTGAGACCGAATCCTGGCAGCTGTGAATGCTCCCAGTAACCAAGGAGCCACTGGGCACACATGTGCTTCTCTGTGCACCCACAGACTCACCTAGGCAGAAAATGGGGGTGCAGACTGCCCAAAGCCTCTAAGAGCTGTTCCAAGTGCTCATCTCCTTGTTCCTCACCACTCCCCTCCTGCTCCCTCCCACATGGGGGCTCAGGGGTCCGGGCTCCCCAGCTCCCCTCCTCTGTGTGTCCTCCCAGGCTGAGCTGTGGGCCCCTCAACTGGGTCCTCAGGCACCATCTGCTTACTTCTCTCACAACGACCTTCTGTCACCTTGCATCAAAGTCATCTTGATAACATCTCCTCACTACACTGGGGCCTTTTTAAAGCAGGAAGCACATCTTTCATTTCTAAAGCCCCCAGCTACACAAAGGGGTGGGTGCGTGTGCAATGAATAGATGCCTCCATGGGTCTCTATCCACAGCAATCCATATCGCTTCCCCTTTCCCTGTCTTTGCATCCATAGGGCATCTGCCTCTCCACTGATCTCTCTCCACATCTGTCTGCCTATTTGCCTAATATTTCTGCCTTTATTAGATCTCTCTCTGTATCTGTGGTCATACCATGCCCATCTCTATCTCTATATGCATCTGCGTCTATTTGCATCTGTTAGGCCCCTATTCATCTATCAATGTCTATATTAGTATTTATCTACTTACACATTTTTAAAGCCTCCCTCTATAAACATCATGCAGATGATCGTAGAACCCCAGTCCCAGGCCTGGAGGCACTGCCACACTCACATTTCCCGTGACGTGCAGGCGGCTTCTCACCCCATTGCCGCCCCTAACTCCCCTTGTTTCGGGGTGGTGGAGCTCTACCATGCGCAGCTAGGATCATCTGGAGAGCAGTTCTTACGCTTTGCCTGGGGAACCATTTCTCCTGCTCAAAGTCCGGGACTGATGTTCTTATGTATGGACTTGACAATGGCTTTTATATCTTGTTGGCATAGTCCCTCTGCCTTACACCTCCTGTATTTTATTTTAGAACATTTCTCCAGTTTAAAAACTTACCAAGCCATTAACGAAAGCTCTGGAAATCTGGAATTTTTCATAGCACGACCATGCAATATAAAGATTCAATTCCCTTGGTAAACTGAGACACCCAAGAAGGGGTTCCCCCACCCCCTGGCTCTAACTGAGGGGGAGCAGAGGCCACTCTGAGTCACTCAGATGCGCCTGGCCGCTTGGTCCTCATGCTGCCCAGAGCTGCAGAGAGAAACTCTCCCAGAAAAATCTCCTGTAAACTGCTGACATCCTCCAAAGACCTTCTCATTTATTATGCATCTCCCCCAGGTTCCGACCCCCAACTTTCCTCAGATGGCTCCTTTGATGGGGGATGAGGCCAAATCTCAGAAGAGCTTACAAGCAAATGTGTGGGTGAATGTGGCCCACCCCTGTCACCTCTAGGACAGCGTCCCTGGCAATCTGTGGTGATGGGGGTGAGTGGGTCCCAAAGCCTTTATAAATATCTTCAAATGCTCCAGTGAATTCCACCAGTAAACTCATCAGCTCTGCTCCATGTGATGCAGGGTGTGTCCTGCTGGGCTAGGGGAGGTTGGATCAGAGGAGTGGGCAGGGGGTGAGGCTGGAAGGGCTTATGAATCATACACAAAAACTGCTCTCTCTTGGGGAGAAAGTTACATATTTTAATGTTATTTCTTCATAAAATAGCCAGAAGACTTGCGAAGCTTGGCCAGAACCTTTCAGCAGAGGCACATTAGTGGTTGGCTCACTCGGAACAGATCCTGATCTCGGCCGGCTCCAGGGCAGACCTGTCCTAGAGGAGACCTCCGTCGCCAGCCTCTGGCGTCAGGACAGCACTCTGCTTTATGAAACCCAGCCTCCCACCTGCTCCTGCCCAGCGGCAGCCCGCAGTTCCTTCAGATTTAGGGTGCTGGAACTAATCTTGACCCACTAAAATGATTCATAAAGAGAAGAACGAGACTGCATGCCACCAATAAGCCAAGCCTCAGAGGTGTGGCATCCTGGGGGCACGGGGGGCAGCCCCATACGCTGCTCTCGCACACACAGCCGGGGCTGGGAGCACACGGACCCCAGCCTCAAGCAAGTCCTGCGAGTTCAGTGTGCAGCGGGAACCCTGAAAACCACGCCTGCACATGGCACAACTTTGATGCAAACCCTCATCTTTGTGAGCATTTTACCTTCCAATAAAATGATTTTGAAAGGGATCCTGAAGCTGGATCATTAGGAAATTGAAAGAGCTTAGAAAGAAGATTCCTTTTCCATAAAGCAATCACTTTCACACGCTAGCTAAGTTCCCCAGGTTCAATCACTTATGACTATTTATATGGGTATAAAATAATACCGATGAAGTGGCTTTGTTAATCTGACATGAATCATTTGACAAAGACTTCCCCTTCAATTTGTATGATTCGGACCATTCAAGGTCGCTGGAATAGATGCCTGCCGTCACTGCTGCAAACAAAAATGACAACCTATTGTTTTCAGGCCAACAGCCTGCTGCAGGAGAGGTGGTGACCTTCAGCAGCTTTTTATGCATCTGCTCAGCAACCCACGAAACTTCGGGTCATCATATCAGTGCTCAAGAAAAGAAGACAAGGCGAAGAAAAGAAAGAAATTGGGAGGGAAAAGTAAAAGGTGGTAGACGGGAAAGATCAAGTTCAGCACCATGCTTGCCCAGTCCCAGGTCTGGTCCCTCATCCACCTTCCCCCTCCCTCCCCTGGGGACGTTCAGATGACATAAATTTGCTCTGCTTCCCTCTAACTTCTTCAAAATAAGAAAAGCATCAAAGCCGGCTCCTCTGTACAATGGAGATCATGATACTACATCACCTCTGTTCTAAGACAACCAAAGTCAATGGTGTCTTTGGAAACTGACATGCATATTTAATGTGGTAGTACCTATTTTGGTCAGAAGATGTTAACAATTATAAGACAGATTGCAATTTCAGGAACATTAAAATGTGACAAAACGCCTATTTAAGAAACAGAGGAACTATAAAGTATCAATCTCAGCTTAAATGAGCCCCCGGCTCTCAGACGACAGACTCCAGGCTTGGCACCTGTGAGAGGGCAGTGGGCAGGGCATTCCTTCTCATTGTTCTTGGAGGACTGAAAAACAGGTAATGATGACATTATAACCAGCTGGGTCACGGCTCAGGGATTTATGCAGTGGGCTAAGCTATGGGAACATCTAAATGATACCCATCAGGTTGCCTACTTCAGGAGACACCTCAAAACGTGGTCAAAGCCAGAGCTGAGATTTCAGAAAGAAATTGCTCAGTTTTCCAATTCATTTTTATGCACAGATGAACTGTCAGCATGCTGAGTTGATCTGGTGGCACCACAGTGAGAATGACGTTTAAGGTGTCTTTTGCTTCCAGTTACTGCAATGGGCCATGAGATTCACGAAGATTCACAATCCGTACCTGGAGATGCACAGAAGTTGGGGGAATGTGTAGTTTTCCTGGGGTGTCCCCTGGCCACTGGCTTCAGTCAGAGGGGTTTGCTCCTCAGAGTCTTCTGAGGCTAGGACATCACTGAAAACACGTTTTCCACGGACAGTTTCCATATTCTCTGCCTGTAAGCCCACAGGTGCCAAAGCTGGGCTCTCGCAGCTGCTAAATGGCTTCCGCCGGTCGCGGCTGCAGGTTCCCAGGGCCAAATGGGCCTCAGAATGGGCCTGAACATCCGTGTTCTGAGGCTGGCAGTAGGGAGGCCTGTGCTGAGCAGGGTCTGTGAGAAGGCAGGCTGTTTACACAGCATGGCCACCGTGCACCCAGCACACTTCTTAAGTCATTTTTCCAAAATCCACGCAGACCCTGGCCTGTGTGGGCATGTAGCTCGGGCGCTTCCCAGAAAAGCACCTTGTGAGGGCCTGTGGGCTACTCTCACAGCTCGAAAAGCAGTGGTTGGGTGTTTTACACACACAACTCAGACATACATACTCGGGAGAGCTTTCTGTGTTGATATCCCAGGCGGTAAAAATGACTAGTAAACTGAGTCATCATGGACTTTGAATTGTCAGAAAACCCCCAGTTCTGGTGGTGATGAGAAAGAGGATGCTGGAGATGGCGGGTCTGTCCATGGGAGAGCTGCATCTCCCTGACGGTTCCCATCCAGATTAATCTGTTCCCAGATACTGCAGCGGAACCCTGAAAAATAATAAAGGTATTTTGTGAAAACCTGCTTAGTCTGGGGATAAACCCGGAGCACCGACATGTATAGCTGGAGGCTTATTTTTAGAGCCTCTAGAGAATGAATGTGTGCGAGAGAGTCAGAGAGAAAGAGCAGAGAGAGAACGGTTTAAATCATAATAACTTCATAAAACAGAGTTTTCTTGTAATATTCTTTGGTAATGTTGAGATGAAAATAGATTTACAATCAAAATGGGCTTAATCTGATATTAAAGAATTCTCTTAAAATCCCCCAAACAACTGAAATTTTTTGTCCCCTTTGGTTTGTTTCGTGTCAGCTCCTCCAAGAGGCTGTGGATGTAAAGAAATGTACTGGTGTTAATTAAAGTGAGTTTTATGTTGCTGAGTGGGGGCTGTTTCCCCTCCAGATGATCTGCTGCAAAGAGCTGCCCCTCCCCAGGGAGGAGTCCCTCCTGAAGGGGCAGCACACGCGTGGCCTGGGGCCTCGGTGACAGTGCCAGTGAGTGTGGCCCAACCCCAGGCTCGTCCATGTGGCTGAGTTCACACCTGGCCTTTCCAGAATCCAAAACGATTACAAGTCTGTCACCCCTGAGAACGTGGCACCTGGACTCTGGGGGTCTGTCCTGATACCCCAATCGCTTGAGTCAGGAACTGGGAAATTAGTAAATTGTAGGGATGAGCCCCACCAGAAGGAGGGCCCTTTCTCTTCAGGAGGCCAGCAGTGTCTTTGGGGTGGTTTCCGCGCGGCTTTCTGTCCTGATGAAAGAGGGCTTTTCACGTGGGAGCAGCTCTATTTCACAGCACATCTATTACTTCGGCAGATGAGGCCCAATAAAAATTCTTAATTAAGAATATTGTATTAATGGTAATATCATAATCAAGGACCATAATTCCTATTTTTGCCTATAAAATAGTTTGATTCTGAAACAAATCATCACACGGCTTCTGTTGGCTTCTTATTGACAAAATCAATCAAACAGGAGAGACAATTTAAGTAGTAAAGTTGCAATGCTGCCAACGACCTCCTCCATGACTGGCAGCAGGTTAGAGGCCCCTGATTTTGATGGGATCACAACAGAATCTATCTCCATAACTGCACGTGGCACCCCAAAAAAACAGGCACCCCTGAACCCTCCCAGTGCAACCTGCTCAACGTCCATTTCAACAACCCACGTCTGCTTCCTGCTAAGCCCCACGCTGCCTCCCTTGGCCTTAGTATACCTTACGGTGCACCCTGCATGCCTTCCCAACTCCATCATGCTGGTGGCATCCCGGCAATTGGCTCTGGAAGGTCACCCTTTTCCGAGGTGCTCTGGGCTCCCAGTGCCACAGACCATGCGTTTCCTGGGTAAGTGAAGGGAGAACTTTCTAAGAGCACAAGATGAGAAGAGAGAGCCCCAACCGGGACTGTTGGTGGCCCAGACGGCTCCCCACAGGATGACCTGGCTATGAACGGTCACCTGCACATTGGCATCGAAGTCCTGAGGATGCTCCCAGCCCTGTGCTTTGTAGCCATGTGTGTGACACCTGCTTCAGTGGCTTTAAAAGCAAGTCATGACTTCAGATGAGTGTCATACTGGACTGATGGATCTGAAAAGGGAAGGCAAAGGAAATAAATGACAAGCTGAATATACTGGGCATAGCGTTAAATGTATATGATTTTTAACTCTAATGATTTCATGCAAATCTGTCCTGGCTATAGAGGTTGATGAATAAACTCAGGGCCCAATTCTTAGTCATTCAAAGGTTCTGAGCTTCTGCACTGCATACCGGCTGCTGTAGTACCAGGGGTCTGAGAGGATCACTGCTTCACAGATGCTCGACTCCGGTACCCGCCCAGCCCTTCATCATGCTGCGCAGGCGACGGTGGAGAACGTGTGGCACGGAAGCAGCGTCCTGCCGGAGGACCTGAGGCCGGGGCAGAGGGAGAGAGCCTCACCCCCGATCCCGTGTGGACACTCGCTCTTTGCATCTTGGCAAAGGACCAGGTAACAAATGTACTTGTCGTGGCTTGAACTCTGTCCCCCTTTACCCTAAAAAAGGTATGTCTGCCAGAACCTGTGAATATGAACTTACTGGACTGAAGGGTCTTTGCAGAGGTAATTAAGTTAAAGGCCTTGAAATGAGACCCTACTTGATTTGGGGTGAGTCCAAACCCAGTGACAGGAGATCTTGTAAGAAAAGGGGAAGAAAAAGAGGTGTTGGGAGTGGAGGCTGTGTGAAGGCCAAAGGCAGAAGCAGGCGTCGGAAGGACGTGTGCAAAGACCGAGGAGCGTCCAGGGCTGCTGGGCCGCCGGGAGCTGGGCAGGGTCATGGCACAGAACCCCCCTCAGAGCCCCCAAAGGGGACTAGCGCTGCTGACACCAGGATTTCATACTTCTGGCCTCCAGAACTTGGAGAGAACACGCTTCTGCTGCTGTATGCCCCCCCCCCCCAGCTTGTGGTAATTTTTACTGCAGTCCTGGGAAACTCATAGTGTCTATAATTGGCGTTCTGGCCACCTCGATCTTTACGGAGATTTTCGGTGAATGTAATATTTCCTTCCTTATGTTTTTCTACTCGTATCACAAATCTGAAACCCGGGTTCATTTCAGCAGGTCGGCTTGCACTGGCTGAAAGGGGCCCCTGGATTCTGCAGCCCTGTTGCTCACAGACCCCGGGGCCCCTTCACATGGCTCCTGCCTTCGGCCAGATTCTCTGAGCAGAGTTGAGGCAGAGATTTGAGTGATGGTGGCTCGCTGAGGGGGTGCACTTCAGGAAGCGCCTCACCAGGACCTTCATGCCAGACAAGAAAGGGCAACAACCTGAGGAAGATGTGGTTCAGCTGCGACCTGGCGGTGGTCTGAAATGGGAGTAGGGGCAGAGGGTGCCGTGGAGCACGCATCACAGCCCTTACAAGAGCCAGCCGGTCTTTGTCAGCCAGTCATTGGCTGTGGCTGAGGAGCAGATGGGGTACGCAGCCCCAGGAGGCTGGAAATCCAGTGGTGAGCTCTGAGCTGGGGAATGGGGGGCTCGGGCAGGCAGTGACAGCACCCACACAGGTGCGCCACGGGAGACAGATTCCTTGGCAGACACCCCATGCACTCCTTGCCCCTGCCCCATCTCAGGACTGCCACCCCTATATATACTTTCAGATGGACCAAGACCTCACTGTGCTATGACCATGAGATAATGCAGCATCCCCAGACATATACCAAATTGCTCAGTTCCCCTGAACACCGGCATTCAACACCCCATCTGACACAGCTACAGGTAACATCTGAGTTACTGTTCTTACTATTTATCAGCATTGCAAAATGAAGCTGCAAAGGACTGGTGTATTTCAGCCTAATTTGTTCACTCCTTGTTCGCCCACTGTGTCCTGGGTGTGGTGTTGGGAGCCGATGATGTGACAATAAATAAGGCACTCTTTGCTCTTCTCGGGAGCTCAGAGCCCAGAGCCGGGCAGGCCTGTGAGCAGACCAGGGGCTCCAGGTGGGTGGCTGACCCCACAGAAAGGAGATTGGTGCCTATGGCGGCGCTTTTAGAGACCAGAACCCTGCTAGATCAGCGGATCAGGATGGGAAGGATTCACAGGGGTGGGCATTCGCCAGATAGAGGAGAGAGTAACATAGGTCAAGCCCTGGAGTCCCTGGGCGGCCCTGCTGGCCACACTCAGGGAAGAGGTTGGCGGGGCCACGGGAAGGGGAGGGGTCCGTGCAGAGCATTTGGTGAAGAAGTTTAGGTCAACAATTTCAACACTCCTCGTGTCACACAAACCAAAAAAAGTGTAACATTTCTCTGAGGTTCTAAGGCAGTGCGGCTCAAGGTTGCAACTCAGATACTAGCGCTGGGCCCCCTGCCTGCCCCAGGCCCTGCCTCGTTCTTGTTTGAAGTGGTTCTGCCTCAGTTTGTCATGTGTAAAGTGGGAGTTGATAAAAATACCTTCTGTCCAAGGTGACTGTGAAGGTTGAATGAAGACAGTAAAACACTCTCGTTGGTGCCTGGCACATGGTGTGTGCTTGATTCATGTGAGCTATAAAGAGCCTAGGACACTACCTGGCCTATTGCAGGTACAAATACACACGTGTTGAATGCAAACCTTGCATTGTGTCATGAAACTTCATGAATGTTTTATATTTGGAAACAAAATGTCTTTGTGTTTGTTTTAATATGAGATGATTTTCCACCTACAGTATAGTTTTCAGATAGCTACTCCAGGAAGATGCTCCTTGTTCTCGTTGAGATTCTGCAGCCTCCCCAGGTCACTGTGCATCCGCGAAATGATGTGATCTGCTTCTCTGTGCCAGACATGCCCAGTTGATACAGACCACTCATGGGAGGACTGTGTTCAGGGGAAGGATGGGATTCCACAGGTCTGGACTCATTCTGTGATGGGGCATTTTGCACATATTGCAAGATCTTCATGATCAGAATGCTTGTCACACTAGCAAAGTGAGACAGGCCAGGCCAGGAAGGGGATTTACATGTGGCTGCCTGAAGCTCAGTCTAACGAGGTAAAAGTACTCATGTGTTCTGGGGTGAAGGTCCGACAAGTTAAAAGGATCAGGTACTACGTTTTGGCTCATTGTGGTCGACATTCTGATACTCAGCTGGTAACTGGGATGATTTATTATTGTTTCACGCAGTTAGCCAGTTCTCCAAAAGATTAGCCAATTTATATATCTTGTTGTCTGCTTTTATGGGGTCAGGTAATGAAAGGACTGTCATTAGAAATGCGTGCAATGGAACAAAGGAGGTTGCCATGGCAACCGTGACTCTTAATTTCCAGAAATTTCTGACCTTGATTCATGAACATAGTGTTGCAGGGACAGAGCTGCTATACCAAACACAGAAAGAATACCATTTTAGAAAGCACTTCCCTCAAGAAAAACATCCCCTGAATGCTTTTTTAACCATTCTAAGATATTTTCATGGAGCATAATACAACATTTATTTGAGACATGAGTAAGGAAAAAACAGAGACCCCAAGTCTCTATCAATGGCATTGCAAGTGCATCTAGTACATACTGGCAAACTAAGGGGGTCGTAACAAAATTCGAGTTCTTTTGTAGTTGCTGTCTCAGGGAGAGTCACTCTGTCCTTCCGTGAAGCTGAAAGACACACAGTGGCTGAATGACCACAGCTTCTGCTCTTGCAGCAGAATCTGGCCTTCAAGGGGAGGCTCTCGAGCCGAGCCCAGAAGTCTTCACGACATGCCTTTGGAAGGAGAGCAACTTAGAAAGGGAAAGAAGCAAGGAAAGTGAAAGAGACCAAAGTGGCCATTGGTTCCATGTGGCTTTGTAAGGCCAGGAAAGAAGTTCAAAGAAAACGGGGTCTCATCCCCAGAGACTCTCTCCTTTCTTTCTATAGGAAACGCTTCAGCCTTCCAAATATACTGCCTTTCAGAAGTTGACGCAAGGGCTCTAAGGGTCAGGGGTGAAGGTTCCAGAACGGTTATGGTAGTTCCTACAAGTTCTAGGTAAACACGTTTCCTGAGCTGCTCTCAGACCATGATGTCCAACTGTTAGTGAGGCAGGGGCAGTGGTCCAGGTGATGGGCTGACTCACTGACACTCTGCAAAATATCTTCAGTGACAGTCTGGCCTCTTCCCACCTGCTCACGGCAGCTTGGTTGGGAGGCACACACCAGCTGCTCCCGGACAGCAGCGATGTTGGATTTCCCGTTCAGGGAGCCCATCATTCATCTGCATTAGACTCCTGTTCCAGAGCCCATGCCTGCTAGGAAGCCAGGCTGCAAGGAATTCACAGCATCCAGAGAGGGATTCCAGAGCAAGGATTCCAGAAGAATGGGGAGCTAGAAGTAAACATAGGTGACTCATGGATGGTTGAATGGCTTATAAGTCACGTTTTGGGCATATTACCAGGCTTTCTGGAGACACAGCAAGCACCCTGCTATGAAGTAGGTGCGTGCACTGGGGCCTTGTACCCAAACATTAGCCGAGTAGCAGCTCAAAGGTGATGCACTGAAGGGCAAATGCTGGATGTTCTAGGGGCCAGTGGATGGATGGTCAGGCGGAGGACAAGCCGGGAGCTCAGCACTGAAGAGGAAAGTGTCAGAAGCAGAGCAACTCCTGGGAGCACAGAAAGCTGGCCTCCCTGTGGTGAGTAGCTGGGGAGATGGAGCCACGGTCACACTTGACCTGTCACATCTAATACAGCAGAGCCTACGTGAACTCTTAGGCCTTGCCAGTTAGTATTTGTTGAAAGACAGGATTCATGAATGAGGGCCACCAGTCAAGCCTAAGGGATTTAGAAATCAAAAAGACAAACATAAGCACAGTGTATTACTTTGGTAAGCGCCAAGTGTGTACCACACTCAGTAGCAATACCTCTCAGTCCAACCAGAAAACACTGATCACCTACTGTGGGCAAGAATATGGGCTCTCCACTGGGGACGCCCACAAACCTCAGCTTCTGCCTTGGAAAAAGTCAGAATGGGGGACTTGGTCAAATGGTTGTTCTTTTGGGTTGAGAACGGAGGTGATAATATAGGCCCAGGCTGCTGCTGAGTTGATGGTCAAGAATGCCAAATGTGAAAAGCTCAGAAAGCATGGAAAAACTGAGGAGTTAGCACAGCTCCCCAGGAGCCTCGCCTAGACCCTTGGGTCTCACTTTTCATTGCAGTAAGAACAAGCGGAGGCAGGTCCTAGACGCAGGCATATCCCAGGCTGAGCCCAAGACCCTGAATCCATCCAAGCCGTATGGTGAAGAGCATTTGGAGTGATGGAGTTAGGATATACCCAGATCCTAAGAAGTTGCTCTTCTAAAACTGAGATTAAGTATCTAATGGGACATCCTTGCTGATAAAGAGACCCAGCAGTGCTAAGTAGCTTGAAAGACTCTCAAGTGGTCAGTGTTGAGCCAAACTGGAACCTGCCCCACACCCCCGACCCCAGGTCTCCTGATTTCCAGTTGAATGTTCCCTGCATTGCTCCCACATATGGGGAGCCTCCTCCAGGGCTCATACTTAAGAAGACATTATGGAAAATAACTTGAATTAGGTCCATATTCTCACTTGGGTGGTTTATGTCACTTAGAAAAAGCAAAATTGTCTGTCTCAATCACACATTGTGGTCTTAGATTCCAGGGCTGAAGAGAATACTTTGCTAGGACTATAGCAGTAGGCTTCAGGTGTGAGTGAATCAGGATGAAGATGTCTCAGTAGGCCATTAAGGAGAAAAGAACTACCTGTGCCATTCAGTATTGGTTCAGACTGGACTGGAGTGGCCCTATCTTCCTTGAAGGCTGAGGCAAGCAGACAAGTCCCTTTGCATATTTACATATGTTCCATTTTATGCATTCACATTTGCCATAAAATTACCCTGTAGAGGACTTCTCAGTGATTGGACCAGGGGATTTCCTGGGCCCATAGTTATTTCCTCCCATCAATCCAGTCCTTCCACCATCTCCAAGTCGCTCACCAAGGGACCCGCCATTTCTATCAGACACTTGACATGATCAGTAGCTCCCGGGGTCCTGTGGCTGTTAGAACTTTCCCTCGAAAGGTCAAACCCAAATTCCCTGAAATTCTCACCTGTGAACCTTGCTTTTAACAGAACAGAACAAACTCAAGACGTCCTTGCACGAGAGAGACCTCGACATTCTTGAGGCCATCAGCCAGATGTACCCCCACTCTCTTCTCCTCAGGAAAAATGTTGCGGGTTCTGTTAGCTTTTCCTGAGAGAACTGGGTGCCCACCCTCTCTCGTCCATCACATCCCTCCTCAGAGACTCCCGTTTGTCGAAGTATTTTGCATGTGTGCTCAGAATTGCTTCTGGGTGTGACAGGGCTCTGGATGGCTGTCAAAGGTGGTCATCCTTTTCACTTTGGTCACCTTCTCTTACAAGTTCAAAGATGTGTCATGTGGGTATTGGCTCCTGCATGCACACGCATGGGCGAAGCCAGTCCGGCAGGCAGGGAAACGTTAAGACGGCAGCCCCCTGACAATTTAGCATACTTTCCAATTCCCTGTGATGAGTTAGAGACCGGAAGGCGAAGCCGACTGGTACAACGGTGATTTCCTCAGCATTCCAAGACTGAATTAATTGTGTACACCTTGAGGAAAGTGTGGAGGAAACAATAGGAAAGCTTCCTTTAAAGTCATCTTATTAAGGGAGAAGCATCCTGGCCTCTGTGTCGCCGGAAACCTCCAGTCTGCCTTATCAAACACGAGGTGTTCGCTGCATGCAACAGGTTCCCTCCTCCAAAGCTGTGTTCTTGCATTCTCACACCCCCGTAGGCTTTGAAATCAGTGTTCAAAGTGGACTTTCTGAATTCATGAAAACCCACAGGTCTATAATCCATCCCTAATGGAAGTCAAACATGACACCAGCGAGATAAAACACGGTGGCCTCCCCCTCTGTTCACAGTAGGTGTCTGCGGATAATAAATATTTTATTTTACTACAAAAACAAATAACTAAACATACCACCCTGTGTTTGTTCTGAACTCGACAGTAGCTTTTGTGAGTTTACTATATTTCAAAGCCAAGCGAGAAAGCCAGTGTCACGGTGGTGACTGGGTGCGCCTGTACAAAAGGAGACCAAAGCTGCTTTCATTCTCTACAAACCATGTATTACAGGAATGCCAGCCCATGCCCCTCTGCTTAGGGTCCTGTTGGCACTCTTGCTCCAAGTTCTGGTCTGGGGAGCCAAGTGCAGACACTGCAAAAGCAGGCAAAGGGCAAAGGCGCTTGGAATTTGTCATCTCCTGAGCCAAGCTGTTTGAATTGACTGCCCATAACCAACACTCACCAAGAAACCACCAATGAATTTATTCACTGCTGTGGTGTGGACCCCACATTTCTGTGCCCAGAACTCGAGGCCTGGGGCTCTTTGGAGTCCTCCAGAGCAGAGAAAAATGAGTCATGTTCTAAGGTTACTAGTCTCCAGGAGAATTCAAGGCCAACTTTAATAAAATCATCCTGTTTCATGGTCTTGATAAGGCCTAGAAATCTTGCAGCTACATATTTTGATGGCTTCAAGACAGTACTTTTGATTAGTCACAAGCTTTAAGCTGATTGGTGGGTTGAGTGAATAATGTGGGCAGCCCTGTGTATTTACACCACTACCATCATGATTGTGTGTTGGATTGTAAATTGTCTGAGTTGGTGACGACAGACGGTTCTTCTGGAATGTTATTTGACCATCTACTTCTCTAGTTATGTTGCTACAACTTAAGGATCAAGGGAAGATTTTCATGTGACCCCATCTCCAGCACATTCATACTAACTAGTGCCTAGATAAAACACCACCCCAGGAGCTCACTGTGGCAATGGCCAGGGCAGGGGATGGCTGCAGGCCTCCTCTCAGTGAAAAGAGCTGGCGGTAGCATCATGTTATGTAGATTTAATTTTAGTTTGACAATCCTACCATTTCTTCTTCTGGTTTTCAAAAGATGTGGATCTGTGTCAGTTCTTACGGCAGTACAGAAGGGCAGGGCAGCAGATGGCCATCATGGTGTAGGCTTGAAACATCTGCTCTAGCTTTGGATGACTCACCCCAAGTGTGGACTTGGTGGGTGTTTCTGGATGAGATTAACATGGAATTCAGAGAACTTTGAGTAAAGCAGATTGCCCCTCCACAATGCAGGTGGGCCTCATCCAATCAGTTGAGGGCCTGAATAAAACAAAAGACTAGACTTTCTGAGCAAAAGGTAATTCGCCAGGAGATGGCCATCAGACTGGACCAGCACCATCAGCTCTCCTGGGCCTGCCACTTGCCATCGGCGCTGCAGGTTTAGACTGGCCAGTATTCGTGTGAATACTGATGTAAGCCAATTCCTTATAATAAATCACTTTCTCTTTACATATATAGCCTATTGGTTTTGTTTCTCTGAAAAACTCAGACTAATACAACCTCCTGGCCAAGCCCAGTATGAATGAGATGCTATCTACAAAGAAAAACACAATAAAGTGGTTGCCAATTTGCCCTTAGTACAGATTCTACTCAAGAAACCAGAAGTCCAAGAAAAATGTATATATCTTGACTTTACTGAGCTCTACCTTAGTGTTATCCTCCAAGCTTTATCTATCCCAGATGAGACCCAATGATAAGAACACCACTTGGAATTCATTGCAGCCAGTTGCTACTGACATCAATAACTTTTTGCCTGATGTCTTCTTTTAAAGGCTTCTCTTGAGAAAGGATGAGATGTTCCAGCTTTTGGAAAGGGATGGATATAGAAATCATTCTATTTCCATTTTTGCCATGGCTCCTCTGAAGCTCAGTTTGAAATCTGGTGGTAAATTACAGAATATGTCTTCTTACTTAAAACATATCCTTTAAGCTTCTTACTTAAAACATATCCTTCCTCCTCTTGTCCTTGTCATCACTGTCTTTTCCCACTTTACTTCTGCCGCCAATTGGTTAGACAAGATTTGGGGTAAATAGCGCAGAAATAAATAACATCAGTTACATGGTCACACTTGCACTCGGGTCCCTGCCTTCACCCTCTCAGCCCGAGGTCACTGCAGTGGGCGCTGAGCCACAGGTTCAGCCAATAGGACACCCAACAGAAGATTAGAGGGTGGTTAGAGAGTAGAATCAGGGTGCTTACACCCCCGTGGTGAGCCTCGAGGGGGCTCTGCTCCTGGACAGGTGCTTCCTGCTCCCTCAGGTCTGGGTCTGCTCTGACCTGTTCTCTCTTTTTCCCACGTCTGGCCACTGTTCCCTCCTTGTCCTTTAGGACAGAGAGATAGTAACAGCTTCAGCATCGGTGGGGCATGGAGGGGGGGGGCCTGAAATGTCCCTCCTGGTTTCTGGTACCCCCAACACACCCCTCTAATTAGATCCTCTGTAAATGCGCTCCCCCTGAGTTTTTCTCGCTGAAGTGCACTGTCTGTTTCCTGCTGGGACTCCGATTCATTCCCAGCTGGGAATTTTTTTATATGGATGGTTTTTTTTGGCCTGGAGGATGGCTTAGGGTTGAGGCATTAATAATTGAAGGACTACGTCCATTCTGAGAAAGCCTGCCACAGTCTACAGAGAGTTGGATTGATTTCAGCAGAAACATGGAACTAATTCCACCCATTTAAAGGTCTTACAGGAGGCCCTGTATGTGCAGCGCCATGAGGGCCCCACGGAACCCACGACCTGGCTCTGTGCTCCTGATTTCAGGGACAAACCGTGGTCCTGGTATCTCCAGCGAATCCTCAGCTCTGCAGATCCTAGCGCCGGGCTGTGCAGCCCACCTCACTGAGGTGGAAGTGTAGCAGAGAAGCACTTCCAGGAAGCTTGACTGGGGTGCCGAAGGGAAAAGGGACAGAATGTCTGAAGCAAAAACGAAGATGTTCATGACCTAAAACAAAGCAACTTTAAATTTTTTGGCTAAAAGTCTCAGAGATAGACCTATGCCAAGATCACTGCCAATGAAGGACAGGCCAGGAGAGGAGGTCATGGAGTTGATAGCAAGGCCCAGATGTCACCACCTCCAGGAAGCCACCCTGAATCCCACAGACAGTTTGGTCCTTGGGAGGCAACATCCAGAGTGGACTCCTGGGCCCCTGGAGTTGGGAGGAATGGAAGCCTCATGGGTCACACTACTCCTCATCTCAGCCTGGTCAGGATGGTCCTCGGCGCATGGTTTGAGATGTAGGATCCTGTTTATGTCCTGTTTTCTGTAGTGGCAAGCCTTCCTGTGGCTGCAATAACATATTGCCACAAACTGTAAAATTTCAGACAACAGAAATTTATTCTCTCGTAGTCAGGACGTCAGAGGTCCAAAATCATTATTCCAGGGCCCAAGTCATGGCAGGGCCGTGCTCCTTGGGAGGACTCTGCTCCTTGGCCTTTCCAGTTTCTAGTAGCTGCTGGTTTTCTTGGCTGTGGCTGCCTGAACGCATGACGGACAGAGGGCTGAGGAGGCCGAAGTCCAGATTCCAAATAGACGTAGGTGTCTAGGGCTCCCCTGCCCCATAACCAGCTGGAAGGTGGCGTCTGGAGGAGACCCGTCTGTTGAGCCCAGCTCCAGTTGGTCCTTCCTAGCTTCGGCCATGCTCTGATGTGGAGAACTGTCTGCTGTGCAACATCTGGGCCAGGCAGAAAAGCATCATGACACACCCTGTGCACACCGGACCACCCAGCCTGGATGCCAGCTCCATTCTTTGTGTGGATTTGTGCAAATTGCACTATGCTGTGGTGATTCCTAAATCCTCCTTGCATGCCAGCCTAGCCATCTAGTCCACTGGCTTTGTGTGTTGAAGTAAATCCCTGACTATTCCTTTAATACAGTTTGGGGAACTTTTTTTTATGTGTTCCAGTGGTTTATATCATCATTCTTACTGTACTAAAATTTACATGCCCTTTTAAAAAAAAAATAATATTGTCATGTAAATTTTTGTAAGCTCTAGGTTTATTTTATGACCCATAAACTTAGACAATATATTATAATCTTGGATGAATTTAATATCAGCAGCAGATTATCCTAAAAAAGAGAAAAAACACACCTAATTCCTGGGTCCTATAGGGATAGAGGCATATCAAATATGTTAAAAGGTTTAATAGCTGTTAGTAAATTTTACTGCTGCTGTCAATAACTCCATAATATATTGGGCTAGTTAATAGGTCAATGGAACATATTTACATCTTGCTATAAACTGTTTAGCCAAGAACAAACTAATTTCTAATGATAATGAAACATGAAGTCAATAAATATTAATTTTAGCATTTCTGATTTAAATACAATTTTTCACATCTGCCATAAATGTTGGGCTGGCAGTATTAAGACATGTATTATTGGTTTTGTGTACCAAGGACAAATGTGTTAAGAAATAACTGTGATTATTTAGCCTATAACACAATGGCTGTGAGTGGCACAGACTTCAAGGTGTCTGATCCTTTATTTTGTTTCATCTAAAATACTTGTTCAGTCCCCATACACTTTAATAAATCTTTAAACATAAACATATGTTTAAATGTATCTCTTAAAATACACTTTTTAAAAATCATGGCAGGTTATGATATGTAATATATTTTGAATTCACAGATTACATTTTCCTTTAATTTGAAAGTCTTTCGTTTGGTCATCCAAGACTTGAATAAATCCAGTTTTGCAACTCAACTGCATGACTCCAGCAGAGCTGAGTCTCCCTTTGTGCTTAAGCCTGTTTCTGATGAATGAAATGATGCCATGAATTAGTTGTGCTTCCCACAGATGTGAGGGGTGGGGATGAACGGTCCGTGATGAGACCTTTATGAAATAATAACACTTGAAATACACATGTTTGTAAGGATTTTTCATCTCGTGGGATCTCCTGAGGAAGATACACAAACACATAAAGATAGAGAGGGGATCTGAGCCGGGGCCCTTTTTGGCCATTCAGACTTGTCATGGCACGTGTTTCCGGGTGCACAAGTTTATGGGGCTCCCTCTGCCTGGCACTTCTCAGCACAGCAGCCAGCCATCCACTTGTCCACATCACTGACGTTGCCTGCATTGCCTCTACACTCACAACCCCTGGCTGATGAGTCAGCTCTTCTGGGCGATGCTCCCAATGTCCGCCCCCTCAGCCCAAATTCGCATCCTGAAGCCCTAACCCCCAGGACCTCTGAGTGTGACTGTTTGGAGATTGGACCTTTAAAGAGGAGATTAAGGTAAAATGAGGTCTTTAGCGTAGGCCCTGATACAATATGATGGGTGTCCCTACAAGAAGAGATGAGGACACAGACACACACACAGGACAGACAATGTGAGGACATGCAGAGAAGACGGCCATCTGCACACCAAGGAGAGAGGCCCCAGGAGGAAGCAACCCTACCGACACCTCCAACGTGGAGCTCCAGCTGTCAGAACTGTGAAAACAAACAGATGTCTGTTGTTTAAGCCCCCGGTCTGCAGCACTATGTTGAGGTCTGGCACACTGATACACTTGTGGAAGCAAGAATCCTAATTTTTCATTTTAAAGTTATATTACTGCAGTTTTGAGGGAAACATAAGTTAAAACACTTCCATCAGAAGCTAGGGATTTTCAGCCCTGGAACTGTTGGCATTCCAGGTTGAATTGTTCTGTGTGGTGGGAACTGCCTTGGGGATCGTGTGGTTTGTTAGCATCCCTGGTCTCTCCTCACTAGATGCCAGGAGCACCATCCCGAGTCGGGACAATCGGCTGTTTCCAAACATGGCCCAGGGGTCCCCAGGGTGGGGGTGGGGGACAAAATTGCCCCAGTGGAGAATGGACCTGAGGTACCCCTGCACTGAAGACACACACACCATGGGTGTATGCTCATGCACCCATGTGTGTGTGTGTCCGCGTGGATGCAGCATTATGTGCACACATCATTTAAAGCACAGAGAATGGGAGAAGCCTCAGAAATCAGCCAGGCCAGGCCAGGCCCATCCTTTTCAGATGAGGTCACAGACCCAGCAGGAAGGGCTTTACCCAAGGCCTTGGGCCATGGGCGGTGGGGCCACTACCAGGACCTGGCTTACCTTTCCGCTCCACAGAGCACGGAGTCACCTCCCTCTAGTTTTCATGGGTGGACAGAGGCCAGAGGACTGTGAGGTGACTAAGGCAGGTTTGCAACCAGCAGGGAGGCCAGCACTGACCCACATTTGGCCATGTGGGTCTATTAACACATTGCACTCCATCCAGGGCCTCTAACTCTGCCACAGGTCATTTGCACATAGTACTGGTGAAGGCCAAAGCTGGCCCTTTTCTTATGAATGGGTTAGCTGCAGAAAGCAGGGACATCCCAGACAGGCAGGCTCCCTTCGTTCCCCTCTGATAGCCCTCCCACCATGCTCTGTGCTTTGGGGACCAGGCATCCTTGGCCCGTGTCTTCCTGGCCTCCTCCTTTGCCCTTGGGCTTCCGGCTGGTGTGGCCAACAGAAGAAGCCAGCAGGAGCTCAGGAGGAGGAAAGAGAGGGCAAAAGGCTGATTCTCTGGGCACTGTCCTTGAGAGGCCACCGACTGGGCAGTGATGGCCGTCGTTTCCTGAAGCCCACAGCAGGGTTCCTCTGTTAAACCCCTGGCCTGCGCCGTCTGTCCCTCGGCCTGGCTAGTGGGGACCCTTCTTTGATTTCTACAGAGCTGGTGCCCATGGTTATCCTGCTTTGTAAAGGTCACTATTGCCTCCAATTCTCTCCTTTATGTTTAAAACTGACATAACTCCCCCAATTAATGTGTTGTATTAAATATTAGGCTTTAATTATCTAGTATTTTATTAATATATTTTAATATTTAATGTTAACATTTTATGTGGCATTCTCAGTCATATTAATCTAGTACATTTTGCTAATAAAATTAATTTTTTTCCTGATTTGCCTTTTGAATAGTAAAGATTATAGTGAAATAAAAATAATTAGATTTCTTTGGGGTAAGCGATGGGGACAAAGATTTATTCCCTTGAAAGGGGTATTCTCTTCCACTTTCCTTAAGCTCCTGCAGGCATCTCAAACGCCCCCAAACTGACCCTGAAACAAAGGTTAGGAGGGTACCTGCTAAATGCTTCTTTGATGATTTTTAGAATTTCTGAATCAGGGAAAGCTTATAGAAGAGCTAATGACTGCCTGGTGTTTTAGACAAGAAAAGGGTGGCTTCCGTCACTCCACAAGCAAAAGCTGCCTTTGCTCAGGGGCTTCCTTCCCTTGCAGCACCTCGGCTACATAATCTGACGTCTAGATGAGTGAGGCTTCCCTGGCAGGTGGGAATACGCAGCGCCTGCCCTGGGTGGGGCATCCCTTGCCCGATGGACTTTCCTTTCATTTTCCTCCTCTTTCTGCAGGAGTCACTTTTTGCAGGGTCATGATTGGGACCCAAAGGGAAAGATGGCATGGAACCACCGCAAGACCCCCAGGCCTGATGGCAGGGTCATCCCTTCCCCAGAACTGGCCCTCCAGGTATCGTCCACCTGCTCAGAGCCCCTTCATAGCAGGAACCGCCTGCCCAGGTCTTGCTGGGAGACCCTACAGGATCTGGAATCTTTCCTTTCTTATCCCCCTTTAAAAGTCTCTTTCCCTGGGGTCCATCCCATTCTACTGAGTTGTCTGGCTGAAAAATATTCCCACCTTCAATGAAGACTTGGAGCTGTGAATTTTGCCCAGCTATTATCTTGAAAGATTACTGACAGCCAAGTCCTTATTACGCCAAAAGTCCACCAAGGTTTTTACTTGAAAACAGACCCAGATCTGTGATGAAAGGCAAGCTGCACAGGGTAGGAGGAGGGGAGCAGGCTGTTCCCCGTTTTCACAAGTCCTGACTATGCATTTCCTGTGGGTCTGCAGGAAGCCCCATAGGGGACTCCGTCCCGTGGCTCACTCTGTCCTTTCCACTGAGATTCCCCATTTCTCTCTTCCCCAATTTACTTGCTTACTTAAAATGCATTTTGATTTTTTTAAACACAATGGCTTATAAGGAGAAGAGGACATATATCAACCCTGATTCCAGTACCAAAGTTAATATTTCGCATCTTCATTTCAGTCCTGTTTTTATTGCACAGATATCTGTGCATTGTTTTTTAAGAGCTTGATCATTTAATATTCAGAGATGGAGTTCTATAAACATGAGTCCCAGGGTCCCAGCCTAAGTTCAGGGCTCAGCAATGTGCTCCTGATTTTATTCTCTCTCTAAAGAGGCCCTCCACGTTATACCGTTTTCAGTCCCCGCAAAACCTGGATCCACGTGTGTTTTCTCAGGGTATGACCATTTCTTTATGAACAGGAGTCGGGTAGCCGCAGAGTGGGCCACTGTTGGGGGCTGGGGGGTGAATCAGAGACCACTCCCTCAGGGTGTTCCAACATTGCTGTCACAAGTAACAAGCAAACAACATGTTTATGCACCCATCTTTGTCCATATTTCTGATTATTTCCTTGGGATGGACTTCCAGGAGAATTACCGGGAAAAAGAAGAGAAATGGACTTAATGGTTTTTAATGCTCATTGGCAAATCACTTTCCCTGATGGACAGGCCATCAGCCTGACAAGAATTCTATCCATCTGTGTCCTTGCTAGTATTTAAAAATAAGCATTTTTAAGTTCCTGTCACTTTGGTAGGTGACAAACGGGATCTTCTTGTTCTAACCTTAATTATTTAATTACTTGCAAGGTTGAACATTTTAATTGCTGCTCTCCATTTGTATTTATATTTTATAAATATGCTGGCTACAGCTTTGTGTCATCATGCCTTATTCTTTTCAGCAACACACATGTACTTTTGTGTATTAGGGATGCATCATACTGGTTTAAAATACAGTTGTCCTGATTTGACACATGCTTTTTAATTTTTCACATGGAAACTTTTAATATTAGAAATTTAAAAATCATGAATGGCTATTCTATTGATTTTTCTATATTGTTTTTCTTTGCTTTTTAAATTAGAAAACCTTGATATATCCAAAGGTCAAGTCCTAATCATGTACAGTATTACTTGACTTTTATATTTAGCTTATTATTTCATCTCATGTACATTTTAGCATATGACATGAGAGGAATATTTGGTTCAATATTTTTTCTATTTGTTCAGTTAGTGGTGTTGGCACCATTTATTAAATAACCAGTCCTCCCTCAGTGGTTGGAAAGACTCCTTTTCACATCTTAAGGGCGTCTGCAGAGCGCCATCGCGTGTGCCCGCCACTCCGGGACACTGTTCTGTGACTGCTGAATATTATGCACTTGCCCACATGGGAGGGCAACAGCATGGTCACTGCTTTCTTTGTGATGCATTCTTTTCTAAATATTCTGATTTTCTTAAGAAACTTTTATTACCAAATAATAACACACATACTAAAAAGTGCATAAAACATAAATGTACAATGTAACAAATTATTTTTTAAAAGTTACATGGATGTAACTCCCTGCGAGGCCAAGAAGCAGAATGGAAGCAGCCCTGAGAGGCTGGTCATGGCTAGTCCTAGGCTTCCACTCCACCCCCTGAAGGAAACCCTGCCCCAGCTTTTAAAGCAATCACAGCCCTGCTTTGCTTCATTATTTCTCACTATGTAGGCACCCTAAAACACGTTTTTAAACTTTTCATAAATGGACTTTATATAAAAGAGCTTTTACATTCTTTTGTATCTGACTTCTTTTGTTCCATGTTTTGTCTTTAAAATGCACCCATATTTTTATGAGTAATTTTAATTCAATTGCTTTCATTTTTATGTAATATTCTATAGAATTAATTTTCTACAATATATACATCTGTTTTACTGTTGCTGAAAATGTGAGGTTGCTTATCGTTTGAGGATCTCATGAATAACGCTGCTGTGGATTCTTGTACAAGTCTTCCAGGACACATGTGCGCCCCTTTCTCCTGAGCATGCACCTGAGTCTATGTGTGATATGCTTCAGAGTGCATGCATGTGTTTAATATTGATAGATAATGCCAAAATGTTTTTCAGCATGTCACACCCATTCTCTTTCCAAGCATCAGGGCATGAGGATTTCCCCTGCACTGTGCGCTCACCATTACTGGCTATTGATCTTCTTTTTCATTTTAGCCCTTCATGTGGGTGTGACATCGCATCTCATGTGTTTTCATTCACGTTCCCTTGATGACTAATAAAGTCGAGCACCTTTTCAAGGTGTTTTTCTTCTGTCTGGGATCCCTCTTCGTGATGCTCCTGTTCGTGGCTCTGGCTCATTTTTCCTGGCTTGTCTGTTCTTCTGTGCTATTCTTTAGAGATTGTTTTCTGTACTCCAGGTTTCAGCCTTTCACTGGCAAATGAATTGCAAATATCTTCTCCCATTTTATGTCTTGTTCGTTCCTATGCTTGATGATGTCAGTGATGAAAAGATGCTCTTATTTTCAAATGCTACAATGAAATCCTTTCGAGATGCCTCATGTGTCCTGTTTAAGAAATCTTATTCTACCCAGAGATCATGAAGGTGTTTTTCTACAGTATCTTCTAAACACTATATTCTGTGGCCATTTACATTTAAATCCATTATCCTTGGAATGGAATTTTGTCTATAGGGTAAGTTATTGTCCCAGCTTAATTTTTCAATGTGGATACCCAGCCATGTTTCAACCTTCAGGGTCTATCAATTGACATTCATGGATAGGTTAGTTTCACGCCTTTCAATTGAGTTCTTATCATCTATTGAGTATCACTTTGCAATACCCACTGTCTTAATAGAGTATTATAATAAGCTTTAATTTCTGGGAAAGCAAGTCTTCTTATTTGTTCTTTTTTAAGAAGACCACGTTAGATTTCCATATGAATTTTAAAATCACCTTTACATTGGTCCACACTTTAGAACCGCTACACTCTCTAGAACCGCTATACTCTCACTCAGAATATTTGGGGAGTTGAAATCTTTACGCTATTGTTTCATTCGATTCACAAATGGTATATATCTTCATTTATTTATCTCATCTTTAACTTCATAAATCTTACAGTTTCTTATGTAGAAGTCTTGCGCATATTTATGTGTAATGTTTCTTTCTATGTATTCAATTTTTTATCATACTGGAAATGATAGCTTTGTAGTATTCATTTTTATTTAATGGGACTATGTAGCATGACTTTTGTAAATTAACTTTCTACCTACAAACGTTTCAAAGTCATTTATTAATTTATTAATTAATCTTAAGATCTTTTAAGGCTCTTGATATACACAAATACTTATTTATTATTTTATTTATCATTTACAAAAATGATAATTTTATTTTTTCCTGTCCAGTGAATCTTTTAGCTTTTCTTTGACTATTTGCCAACTGCCCTGGTGAGAAAATCTAGCATAATAGCATAATTTGGAAAAAAATGAGGAGAGTGGACATCCTGCATTGTTCTTTATAATTTAGTCTTCTAGATGATTTTTTGGAATAATTTTTCCAAGTGAAATAAAATCCCACTGAGATTTTGATAGGAACTGCCCTTTGGAACTTACATCATATATAATCTTCATAACCAGGAGCAAGGGATTTCTATGTATTTGTGACATTTTAGAAATATTATAGCGTTTTCTTCTTATGGTACCTATTCATTCCTAAATGTGTGTGATCCTAAAATGCTTTCTCTGTATTTGGTTTCTAATGTGAGAGGAATGTAAATTCCTAAACATCTTCCAACTGGTATTGCAGATATTCAGAAGCGCTCTTAATGCTTATATATTTGCCTTGTATTTTCCTAAATTTTTATTGTGCTTCTTTGTTGCTTTTTTGGGGTTTTCTAAGTTAATATATTTTCAACAAATACACAGGTTTACCTCCTTCTTAGAATAGTTGCTATCTCTTAATTATGAGTTATTTAGAAAACCTTATTTTTAAAACTTCCAAGCAATTTGATTTTCTCACTGTTCTATGGTTATTCATTTATAATGTTTTTAAATTCTTGCTTTTAAGATTTCTGCACTTTGAAATCAATTAAAGTTTATTTGGATTTTCTTCTGTGACTTTGTAAGTAGCTGCCAGTAGATAATTTTGTACATATTTAATGGGTATTTGAAAAGAGGTAAGAGTTCTATTTGCAGGGTAAAAATGCGTGTGTATTTATATATTCTTGTACACATATAAACACATGCATGATCATTACAAAGCATTCTAGATCCATATGTACGCGCTTAGAGGTGTTTATGTATGATTGAACTTGTTAATTTTGTAAATTAAACCCTCTACAGAGTTGCTATTTTTGGTCTGTTTTATTTCCTAGTGCCAGGGAAAGTGGATTAAATCGTCCCCTCTAGGACTGTGGTTTCACAAATTCATATTTTTGTTCATAATTTTTTTCCTTGATATACTTTGATTTATAGGATGATGACTGCTATTCCTTCTCAGGCTATTTAAATTTTCCTCAATATCAAATATATTCTTCTTTGTCCTATTTAAGTGTTTCGGCCTTGAATTCTACCTTCTCTTGTTACAAATAGTGCCACATTCCACTGTCCTACTCTTTTACTTTAAAAATGCCTGTATCATTTGGTTGAATGTATGTGTATATGCAAAGCTGAGCTGTGTGTAATTTATGTTTACTTATCTGCAATTCTTTTAATAGAAAAATTAGAGTTGGTCACAGCTGTTGTCATCATTAATATATTTTGGCTTTATTTCTGTCCTCATTCTCTTGTTTTGTTTTCTATTTGGTAATAAAATTGAACTGTAATCCTCTTGATGAAATGCTGGCCCCACCACATAGCTGCTCTCCAGTAGCACTGGAGCGACGTCCAAGCCAGCAGCCTCCAGCTGTACTGGGTCCTGGAGGGTGAGCTGGGTGCCGCCTCTTGCCAACACTGCACAAACACAGGTCAAGATCTCCACGGAGCTCACCGCAAATGCTCAAACCTGTGAACTCGTAGCACCCTTTTCCCACGACTGTTGTTTTACCACTGGGAAATTCTGGTCCACAATTAATGAAAGGAACGAGAATGGTGTTGGTAAAGTATTGGCTGAGCGCTTGCCTCTATTTGCCAAAAGATGATGTTGGCAGCCTGCCCCTCAGCAGGAGTGGAATAGGTAAAGTAAATTTAAAGCAATCTTCTATCCCAATTCAGTCTGGTCTTCGTGGCTGATTATAGTGTGGTTGTCCCTAGAACGCTTACCTGCCAAGCACTGGGACGCTGGGTGTAAAGCAGTCAGCATAATTTAACGGAGAAGAACAGTTCATCATCTCTAATCAACTCAACCTCCTCTGGGTCCTCAACTGCTAAGGGAAGAGCGGTACCAATAATTACATTCACTGAAAAATCAACATCTTTGAATAAAATATTTGTTCAAACGTTTTTATTTCCTCACATGGTCTTTCATGAATTTAGTCACAAGGAACAAGTGACTGGCATCAAAAGACCTCAATGCAACCCCCACATTATTACCCGCTAGGCCGAGATTTCCTTGTCAGCAGAGCGGGCACCGTAGAATTTGTCTCTTGGCCTGTTGGGTTTATTTGTGATATTGCCCTTGAAAGTGATTGGCAGAGCGGCAGGTGTACACAGGCTCTCAGCAGAAGGCTTTCTGAGTCGATCTGTAAGTGATGGCAGGGTGGATGCCATTGTTTTGTTTTGAATGTGGCCATAGAAAAGGTCAACACATTTGTCAGAGCCTTGACCAGATTAGCACTGGCTCCTAATCACTGGAGTCAAGGTATTATGGTTAAGGAAATACCACTTTTGTACAGGAAAGAATTCATATCCACAGATTATAAACAAGATAGACTTTTAAAATGTGATACTGTTAACATTTTCTGATTGCACTGTGATATAATGAGTTATAAAAAATACATATTTGGTCATTCATATGACCAGATATATTATTTCCCAGGTATATTTGGTCTTCATCCACAGTTCCTGAAAACACTGTAGGGTCTTAAAGGTGAAAAGGGTGTCTTCTCTTGTTAATGAGAGACTTTTGGACTCCCCCCGCCACCACCCACCCAAGGGCAGGACTGGAGGCTGAATCAGTCAGTGGCCAATAAGTCAGTCAATCATGACTATGCAATGAAGCCCTAAGAAAACCCATGAGAAGAGCTCTCTCTCTCTGCCTGCTCTGCTGGGCTGGATCCTGCTTCTCAGGGGCAGGGGAGCTTCTCAGCTTAGGGAACCAGAGTGCTTCCATGTGCCACCAAGCCAGGTCCCAAGCCCCATGAGGATAGAAGCTCCTTTATTTGGGACCTCGCCCTGTATCCCTTCATCTGGCTGTTCACTTGTATCCTTTATGGTATCCTTATTAAACTGGTAGACCTAAGTGTTTTCCTGAGTCCTGTGAGCTCCTCTTGCAAAATAATTGAACCGAAGGAGGAGGTCATGGGAACCTCCAATCTGTAGCTGGGAGGTCTGAAGCACAAGAACTGCCTGGGGCTTGTGACTGGCCTCTGGAGTCGGGGGTGGAGGACAGTCCTGTAGGACAAAGCCCATAACCTGGGAATCTGGTACCGTCTCCAGGCAGATAGCATCAGAACTGAGCTGAGTTCTCCGACACCCTGCTGGTGTTCGAGAACTGCTTGGTGTAAGTACATGTGGGACAACCTGCTCCCACATATTTATGCACACTGGAATCAGGTCTGGTACTGGAAGGAAGTTATACTACTATTACTGCTGTGTGTAATATTGTTACTGTTACACATATACGTAGGGAAAAAATACACCATTGCATTTGGTGTTGGACGGGTGGGAATCACGGCACACATTCAGATTTAAACCAAGTGACCCAATTTATATCTTATCTTTAGAAAACACAGAACGAAGTGTATTGAACCAAGTGATTTAATTTCAACCTTTGTTTCCAAAAGCAGCCAATCTTGCTTCTTTGAAAAGGTCTGGGTTCAGTTACCTTGTTTTGTTTTGGTGGATGTTGGAAAGTATAAGCCACTTTGAAATATGTTGGAGGAAGGTCAGCTCTGAACTTTACCAATCAATAAAATTGCAATATGTAAATACGATACTTTACAAAGAGCATAAGGCTTTTAAAAGCATCGAAGAAAGGGAAGCTCCTCCAATCTTTATAGCTCTTCTGCTATTCTGAATACATCTTTACCCTTCCTCCTCCCTCACGGTCAATGATGCAGGAAACATAAAAGTAAGACTACATTTAATGTCATGTTGGGAAGCTATGAAGAATGTCATCAGCCGACAAAGGCATTGAGAACATTCTGGAAAATACACAGCAGAATATTGATAGATGTCAAAATTTAACAGAGAAAAGGAAACTGCAACCTAAGAGAGATGAAGATAGGACTCCTGAAAAGTGTGCTTTCCTTGGGGAATTTGAGAATCACCCCGCCCATCACACTTCCATCTTCTGCATTCAATCCCATTCCACTTGAAAACCTTAGAAAAGAAATAAGTGTTCTGGCAGGATCCTAACTATGAACCAGGAAAAAGGAGAAGATAGTAAAAACTAACAGAGAAAAAGAGAACAGCCAAGGTTTTCAACAGAAGAATCAAATGCGACTGATATTAGAATTCTAGGTTGCAACACAGGATACGTGAAACCAGTGAGATAATGTCTTCAAAAAGAAAATGATTTGGGGCCAAGAATTCTATGCCTATCTAAATTGTTATTCAAAAATCAAAGACAAAATAAGTGTATTTTTACTCTTGCTAGCATAATGTTTACCCCCCTTAAGGATTCTCAAGGATATATCCCCGCAAAATAAAAATGTGAATTTGATAAAAACAAATATATGAGATAAAAGAAACAAAACTACTATAAAGCCTTTTATAGCTCATTTTAGTGTACAATTGAAATTCATGTTTCATAAAATTGTTAACACTGATTACTAAGAAAGTAGAATAAAGATAATTTTGAAAAAATCTATAGGTACTTTTATTTAAAATTGTGATATAGGGGCAAAGGTAAGAGTGCAAAATCTTTACCTTATTTAGGGGAAGGGGAAATTATAGTTAAGAATTCTCAGCACTGATACAAAAACAAATTTAGAGATAATTTTAGAAGAATAGAAATTGTATATGTATATAAATTCAAAAAACATTAGGGCAAACAGGTATAAAAAGAAAACTTCATCCACCGAACGAAAGCATGGAAGAAAAGTAAGCAAATCAAATACATCAATTAACACAACACATGTGCATGCATGAATTCTGGACAATTAAGGGACAAAGAGCAGATTGGATAAAAAGATAGAAAAAGGAACAATGAAATGACAGGGAGTAGACTGTAAATTATAACAAAGAAAAGGATGCTCTGTTTTACAATTCTGATTAACGTTCTATTAAATTAGAGCAATGCTGGGAGCAGTAGGCACCCTCACACAAATTCCCTGGAGTTCAGCAAATGTATTTTGCCAGAGCATTTTTGGAGGGCAATATAGGAGCAACTCTCTAAATGTCTAAAGCACATGTCCTTGACAGCAAGTCACGTGGAGAAGCCTATTCCACAGAAAAATTAGCAGTTACCTAAAGTCAAAAGTACACAGATGCTCACTGCAGCATTATTTATAAATGCTAAAATCTGGACCCAGCATAAATGCTCATCAGTTTGATGCTGGTACATAAACTATTGTATATCCATTCTAGGGGACATTATGAAGGCATCAAAAATAATATTTTAGAATACTGAAGAAGGTAAAGAAAAGACAAAGGGAAAAAGGATGTGGCAGAACAGTGACTATTTAAAGAGAAAAAACTTGTATGTGTAAAATAGTCACTCACGAATTTTAACACAAAAAGATACAAATGATACACCCAAAATTGTTCACGGTAGTTATCTTCAAAAAGGTAAGTAGATTTCAACTTGCCTTTTAACTGAGTATAATTGAGTAGAGTAAGACTTTTTTTTAGGAAGCATGACTTTATTAAAAATTCTGGCAATTAAAAAATAAGAAAAATATATGATGAAACAGAGGATAGCCTAGACATTTTTGTTACAGGAGCTCCAGTTAAAATCAGGGAAATCACTGCCAAGTTGCGGGGCATTTAAGGGTTTGTCTTTGAACTATTCAGATTGATGGGTTGATGTCAGCTCAAAAGGAATGCTCAAAAAATAAGAAAAACATACAGAGAGAAGCTAGTATAAATTTTAATAAAAGGATACTTCTTTATGAGGCTGGACTTTTCAGACAAACCTGAATAAATCTGATAACTTGGGAGGATACAGATATAATGTAGCACTTAGAAAATGCTTGCTTATGTTTCATGACTCATCCTGTGCTATTTCTTATTATTTACTAAGGCCTGAAGAGCCTCATTCACTGTGTAGAGGCCTTTATAGTCATATACTTAGCAACTGATATCCTAATAGAAGTGTCCCTGTGTCAACTCCCCATATACCTGGGGTGACCAGAATGTCATGAACCTTACAGGTATAAGAATCACCTTCTATTGTAGGAGCGCATTGGTAGGAGACAGATCCCCAGAAAGGAGTAAACATTGTAATTCCGTATGGGTTTTCCTGAAACTCCAAGCCCAAAATTAAGAATATTAGCCCATCAGGAAAAAGTAAATTGATCGGTGGGAAAAATTTAAAAAGTAGTATCTCCAAATAGCCGTGTTTCGCATGTCTGGGAGGCTGAGGGTCCCCTGGCAGAAGGACAAAGGAGCTCACAGCTCGGATAGCTTCTGCTGGGAGTGGCCCGTGTCACCTCCGCTTACACGTCACTGGGCAGAAGTGGCCACCTGACAGAGCCTGCGGGGAGCAGGCGGCCGCGACAGAGAAGGGCTCCTGCTCTTCACATCTGAACTCAGCAGTCCTGATGATGACTAAGGATAGGGCCTGCCGCCCGGATGACTAGATCCCCGCACACACAAACATCGATAGCAAATAGGAGTCTTTTGAAAAGTAGTAAGAAGAAAAGCATGTAAGAGTGTATTTTGGGTGAACCCAGAACTAAATGTGGACGAAAATAGAAAATTTTAGTTAGCTCTTTGAATAAAATCAAATCAGGAACTACAAAGACACCGCCACTGTGACTTAGGGGCATCGTTTTCCCTGGGAAGGGTTCAGAGAGTGGGTCATGTGACCACAGAGGAGGCTGCCCTGAGCTTTGCTTTCTCCTCATCTTAAATACATGTGTGCCCACGTGCATGTGCATCTATACCCAGAATTAAAATCACCTAGAAGCTCCATGTGACTAAAGAAAAATTCCAGCCACATTAGCAAGGTGCCCTGATAACCCACCCACCTTGTTCAGCCTTCTCTTCGGCCGTTTCCCAGAGGGCCTCCTTCACTCATGTCAGCTTTCACAAAGTTCCCTAACATGTCTGTGTGCGAGTTTTCCTTTCATCCTGGCATTTAATAAATTCTTAATAAATATTCATTTAAAAGAATAACTGAAGAAAAACTGGAATGCAGAGAAGAAGTTACATGGACATAGAGGCTGTTGACAAGGGAGAGGCAGGCTCTAATCACATCAGGCTGGAGATTTTGTGGGAAGGATCATCTTGTCCAGTCTCTCCCTGGGGGAAGAAGACAGGCATGATCTGACTTTTTAATTTTTTCATGTTTGGAGCCCTAAACTGTCAGGGAGGAGATTTGGCGCAGTGAGCTGTGGCTGACCCCAAGGAGCACAGGCGAGAGAGAGGCGGGAGCTGTCAGTGGAAGCCGGGGGGAGGCTGAGGGTGGGATCACATGTCTGTGGGGACAGTGGCACCATGTCTGCCTGAACCCCGTGCATGTGGAGGCACTTGTAGAGCAAAACGTATCCAAATAAGAGGATTGTACATGGTCTATACGTCCTGTTACTTCTTTTAAATATGAATCAGAGAAATGGGAAAGTCTTGTTGGGAAGATGATGAATGTGCCCCCATCTCCAGGTGAGCCTTACACGGGATGTGTGAACTCAGCTCATCGATTCAACACAGGGACTGCAAGCTCCCCCTCTAATGAGCAAAATAAA
The DNA here is from genome assembly GCF_030020395.1 of Manis pentadactyla. Taxonomy (NCBI): domain Eukaryota; kingdom Metazoa; phylum Chordata; class Mammalia; order Pholidota; family Manidae; genus Manis; species Manis pentadactyla. The sequence continues at coordinate 137,121,169 of NC_080026.1, read as the reverse complement.
GCATCCTCCTCGCTGGCCTTCAGGGCGTGCAGCGCAGGCATGCTGGTATGTCAGCGGCGAGGAAGGACCTGCTCTGGCACAGGGGGTGCGTGCTGCATCTAGGACATTTCAGGCGTGTCTGCAGGACTGGACTTCGATTTTCAAAAGAGCCCTTGTTTAAATCCAACTCTGTGTTTGCACTGGCCAAATTGAAAACATCAGTCCACCCTCCAGAGCTGAACTACTTTATCACGATTTATACATGGGAACGGGAGCCTTGCCAAGGAACACACGGCCTCTGCCCGGTATTAATAATTGCAGCATGGAGGCGAGTCCATTACATGGGATAATTCTGTACATGGCTGAATCTATTTAAAGGGAAAAAAAAAATAAAAAGATGAGCCACTCAATTCCCATAAACAGGCATGAATGAATGCTGGCTGATAAGCGTGGATGAGCAACAGATTTCCTGAGTAAAATGAGTGAAAAGCAGTTTTGAGTACTTCCCAAAGATCAACTTAACATGAAATATTGTAGAGTGGTGGTGTGTCAGTAAATGTTTAAAAATCAGTTCTCCGAAAGGGAAAAACCCTGATCAATAGCGTTTGTCATTTCTGGGTGTAAATACTGCCCCATGTAGCAAAATGCAGAGTATTTTCAACTTGTAGATACAATTGGCATAAATAACCTCAGGAGCATAGATAATAGGAAAATGTAGCTTAAAAATTAGACAGTGGTTTATTTGGGGAACCTAAAGTGAAATAAATAATACATTTTAAATAAATAAATTTTATTTTACTTATTATTTAAATGATACCTTTTACTTTATTTCAAATAAAATAATTACCTTTCAAAAATATAATTTATTTAATTGTAAGTTTATATAGCCTAATATTTAAAACAGCTGTGCTCAGCAACCAGCTCACAATTTCTGAAAATTAAACCATTGGCTTTGAACCTCCTGTTAAGCCTACTGCAGCACACATCCCCCCGGGTCAGGGCTGCATGGAGGCCTGTGTGTTTTGAAGAACAAAACTCTCATGGGCAGAAGAGTGAGTTTGAGTGCCATTTAACACAGTTTAATCTCTTTTGCCTTTTCCTAGGATGTGGCTGGGTTTGGCCTGTGCTCAAATTGGCAGCCATGGACAGGCAGTCATTCTGACAAGAAGGAGCCAGCACTCTGGGACCTGTGGTCCCTGAGCTGAATCTTGGGAAATTCAAAACCTGTTGTGCATGCTTCTGAGAGTAATTGTAGCATGCATTTTCTTTTCTCAGTGCTATGTCCTTTAAGATATTCTTGCTTTGGATAAAACGAAGTGATCTGGAGTGTCATATCTCTTTATAACAACTTTAAAACAGAACTCAGAGAAGGGAAGAAATGTGGACCATCTTCAGAGATAACTGCTAAGGCACAAGCAAGGCCCCGTGGTGCTGGTGGTGCAGGACATGGAGCACAGGCCCCCGTGACCAAGAGGTGCCACCAGCGGGGTCAACGTGGAGGGAAGAGGCTGTTGGAAATGTGATCAGGGATTCCTGTGCATTCTGGAACATTGGGAACAGGTGGTGAAGGTGCTACGGCGAGGCTTCGAGTCCCAGCGATCTCATCCTCCTGTCTCCTGAATCTAAATAAGGTAGGGTGGTGGCCGGCTGTGAGGGACCTGAGAAAGGGCGTCGGTGTCTGCTCCAGGGTGCCCATGTGGAACGGAATGTGGGCTGTGATGTACGTACTCTCTTCTCCATCGAAGGGAGCACAGGTCTGCCTAGTGACATGAAATACCTACAGGCTGAAACACAGATCTTCTCACAGTGAGGGGTCCCAAAGCCTCTCTCAAGATAGAAATAGAGAAGCAGCAAGAATCTCACCATTCAGCTCGTGCTACTCAGGAGCCGCAGCCGAGTGCGGTTGGGACTTGGCCCTCGAGTGAGCTCACCCCTGGGCCTGGGCTCGGACCCTGTGTAAGGAGCAAGTCCACTTCCTCACGAGCAAGCCTCCGCCCGGGCGCTGCCTCGTGGCTGAGTCTCGGATCGTGGCCTGGACCAGCACAGAGATGAGGAGGAGGGAAGGGCTTTGGGTCAGACTCGCTGCTGGACGCATGGCCCTTCCTGAGGGAGGGCATGCCTGCTGCATCTTCGGGTGTTGTGTTTTCTAGAAATGCAGCAACCCATTTCAGCTGTCAGCATCTGGACTCCTCCAAGCCTTTTTAATGTCACCAAATGCTGCAGTAGCTGGAGATCTGATGGGAATTCAGGGAAGCTTGAGGCTCTTGGCTAGAACAGGAATCTCAGTCAAGGGGAGGTGTCCTGACTTGGGAACTCTCAAAATAGACAAAAAGTCAAAGGGGCATCTCTCTCCTCATGCCAGGTATTGAAGAGACATTTTCCTGAAAGCCACATAGGTAATTGACTTACTCTCTAAGGGGCTTGTTCATCTACAATTTCTAGGTGACTGGCCTCTGGATAGAAGGTTCTGGCAGGTAACAGTGCCGGGAACAGTGTCTGTGCTCTTCCGTGGGCAGAGCACCCCAGGCACTTCAGCAGGATGAGAAGGTGGACCCAGGAAACAGCTACAAGCCCGAGCACAGTTGGCCTGCTCCACCACAGCGAAGGTGCCCACATGGTGCAGGAAAGGCAAAACGTCAATTCCGTTTTTGAAAAATGTGTCAGATTAATTAAAATACAGTGTAGTACAGGAGAGCTAATTAACATCCCCTCAGCCTCTCCCTCCTTCTCTGGGGCCTGCGCCCCGCCCTCAGCGCCATCCAGGGACTCAGGCTCCGGGATGCTGGCTTTGTGTCACGAAAAGCTGAGCACCAGGAACAGTAAGGTAAACTGACATAAACAATTAGTGTCTGTTTCTAGAACAAATAGAAATCAACTAGCTATTAGTGGTGTCATTTCTAATCCTTTTAAATTATTTGATTATAAGAAAAGTGGAGAGGTCAGAAGAGGAGACCCTTTCCAATGGCATAATTGATCTTAAAATTGTCCTATTTTATTTTGCACTTTGTCTAAAATGAAAGTAACCCTTGAAGCCTTGCATGAAGATATCCACAGAAATTATTAAAGCTATGACACCAAATTACCTGAGAGATTACATGAGATATTTGACCGGTTTGCCTGTCAACCTGTAGGCAGCTTCTACTATGGTTGTTAACCATTCTTGATTGTCCGAGACAGCCCGGCTTCCCAAGGGGAAACTTTTAGGTTGAAAAAATATAACCCTCCAGAAGGCAGAAGCCAAAAGGATTCCAAAACGGACCACTGTGGGCTGGATTGTTTGGGAAGTCTGAACAGAGCCTGTCAAGTGATCTGTCTGTTGCAATTACTTTGATACATTTGTGGCACAGTGGCGTCTTCTCACTTGTGGCATCTTTTCACATCGCGTCAGGGAGCACAGTCTCTATCTGGGTTCCCTCTAGCTGGAGGAAGAGGAGCAAGCACCTGTATGTTTGCAAAACCCCTCAGGATACTTGCCATAGTTCATCATCTCCTTTTGCAAAGCCCCTTTGTGCAAATGAAAGGCAACCTTTTGTAGGTCAGCTTCTTACGGGCAGAAACGTCTCTTTACCAAGGACACGTAGGACACCACCGACAGTGACCTTCCCTGGATGAAGCTCTTGCCTTGAGCCCCTTGGATGCTGCTTCATGTCTTTTGCCAATTTTACTTAGTAAATTAGAACAAAAATTGATGAGCATTTTCCATTTCAGTGGCTGGAGAAAATTTACATTCTAAAAGGTCCAGCTAAGATATCTGGTAAAGAAATATGTGACTCCTCTGAAATGTAAAAGGAAAATAAAATAAGCCAAGAGATTAAATAAGCATGAAACCCAAACCTGGGAATCTGCATGACATGCACCCTCCTGATGTGGGAGGGGGATCCGGGGCAGGGACAACAGAATATAGTGATCCTGTGCAAGTGCACTGGGTTCAGAAGCAAGTAAAACCCAAACAGTGGTCCCAAAAGTTTATAGGCCACTGGGGGTGATATGGGGGTTCTGGAGCTGGAAAAGAGGGCCCTGCCTCTCCTAGTCTTAACAGTTTCTTGAAGGTTGTGCCATTTTGGGTAAGTGACTCAAATCCCTGTGTGTCAGTTTCCTTCCCTGTAGAATGGACATAATAATAGGCCCTCTCTGGAGAGCTGTAACAAGGAGAGAGTGAATTAATGTTCGATTAGATCACAGCCTGGCCCATAGAGGATGGATGAGGGTGATGTTGACTGATTGTGATCAAATGTGACGAGGGCACTAATATGAGGAAACACTGAGTGTTACAGATGGGGTACCAGCTGCCCCTGCTTGGACAGAACAGGATAGTCAGTCACAGGATAGCTGGTTGTGGAAGCAGAGAGCATGCATTTTGTCAGGTGGGGCCATGGGAATGGGGCCTTATGAAAAAGATGAAGAATAATTACGGACGAGCTGGGACACTGGCATGAGAGCAGAGGAAGTGGTGTGAAGCAGGCATGGGGGTGCAGAGATTTGAGGGTGGCTCAGCAGTGCACTCATTGCCCCCAAGAGAGCCTCTCAGAACCAGAAGAGCTCTTTATTTATAAAGTAAATATTATATTCCCTTGATTTTAAGATTTCAGTCTATTCAAACAGCTTGTCATGGGGATGAGAAAGAAATACCCTTGCTTTAAGTGGAAACATTCCTTATAAGCTTCCTCCTTGTTTGAGAAATGCTGAAATCTGGTGAGCTGGAAGAAGTCTTTATGGTAAAGGAAATGCTGCGCGGCACAGTACATACCGTGAGTTGTGCTACGGCTCCTGGGCCACGACATCTCCCACATGGAAAGATCTCGGTTTTAATTCGGGAATCTCAGAAATCCACACGTCACATCACAGAAGGGTCCAGAGCCTGGGAGTCCTGCTCAGGGAACTCCTCCTGGTTTACCTGGTGTGTGTGTGTGCATGTACACACACACATACTCATATACACACCAAAGGACACACGCACACTCACAACCACGTCAGTGCACATGCCCAAGGCAGTATCTGTCCTGCCACCACATTAGACGCGCCCTCACATCCAGCCCCACATCCACCCCCACCACACCTCCCCTCTAGCCCCCCATCCCAGGATTCTGAGCGAGTTCCTCCTCTGATCCCTTCTGAGTTCCTGGACAAATCAGTAATGTCTGTGTTTCAGGCCTGTTGGACAATCTATTGAAGGCATGGCTACATCATTTCGGTAAATAAAAATAAACTGTCCTTTCATTCATGACAGATCAAAAAAAGTATGTATAGTAAAGCATTTAATTTCAGAGTAATTGTAATTTTCAGCAAGTAGCCAGAAATAGAGCGTATTTTGGAGCATGTAGACCCTTCATGGCCACATGATCAGTCATGTCCTTCTCTGTGATTTCTTTCCCTGCTTCTGAGCCTTCCTTCTCTGCCACCTCCTCGCATTATTCATTCCCTGTCTCGTACCGACACCCTGTCTGTGTCCCCCTACAATTCACCTGCTGAGCCCTCACCCCCTGTAGCAGGGTACGAGGAGGTGGGGCCTTTAGGAGGTGGTCAGACCACAAGGGGAGCCTGTGAGGGGATCGGTGTCCCAACAGGAAGAGCAGGGTGTGCTCTCCCCCGCGGAAGGCACATGGGAAGGCGGCGCCTGCGAGCCAGGCAGAGAGCCCTGACTGGTCCCCGCTTCTGCTGGAACCCTCGTTTTGGACTTCCAGCTTCCAAAACTGTGAGAAATAAATGTCTGTCATTTAAGCCACCCGGTCTATGATATTCTGTTAGACAAGCACCAACTAAGGGTCTCAGTTTATAAACATGTCTTGAGTGCCTGCCCTGCATGAGTTCTGGGTGGACTTTGGTGGTGCAGTGGCTGGCTCACCCAGCTAGCCAGCTTCATCACCCTGTAGCCTTAGGGCCTAGCACAGCGCCTGGCCTAGGGCAGGCCCTCCACAATGCCAGGTCGGTGGGCCCTAGAGTTATGACATAAACATTGACCAGTCACAGGCCATGTTGGCACAGCCATGTCCCTGGGACCTTCCCAAGCTACAACCTCTGACCTGGTGGCAGTCCCTACCACCCCTCCTCCTGGGACTCCCAGCTCTGGGCCTCCTGGGTTGCCTTGGTTGGTTATTAGCTTTTCTGCCTCTGCCCAGCCCGAAGTGCTGCGTCGTCACGAAGGCCATTCATTCTAGTCCTCTGGCCCCACCTCTGCTGAGTTGCTGAGTGAGGGCGACCACCATTCCTTGCCCCTCTGCCTTTCAGAGCCACCAGGCCTGCAGCCCAGCTGCACAAGCCCAGGGCCTCAGCTGCTGCCAGGAGTGGTGTGGACGATGTGCACACCTGATTCACAGGGGACCCAATCCCTGGGGAGGCCAGCCCTCCGCTGACCCTGTGGGCTGTGCAGTGTTGGTCAGGGCCCAGGGTGACACTAAGTGGCAGTCTTTGGGGGCTTTGGAAAGCATCCCCAGGCAGCTGATGGGCTGCAGGGTAGAAAAACATAGCATTCATCTTTGCTGCAAGTTCTAATAAAGTGGGCAGTGTGTGAGCAGGTCCATGGGACAGATAATGAGGAGGAAATTGTGAGTAACTTTGGTGGTTTGGAGGCTAGAGGAACCTCTTACCCCTGAATTCTGAGGAGTTGTGGGGAGGTGGGTGTCAAGGGCTGTACACAGGGAGGTCTCAGCTGCAGAGACCAAAGGTCTTGTCCATTCCTAGGCTGCAGCCTCCAAGACCGTCCTCATGACCCTCCATGGGACCCTCAGCTGGTGCCCATAGGCCGGTCAGCCTCACATTCCAACAGCATGAAATTCACTTTCCTAAATGGAACTCCACTTCATTGACTTATTTTCTTTGCATCTGCGGTGGGAGAACAAGACTTTGCAATATATCAACTTTCTAATGTTTGGTGGGAAAATGCAATGAGATGAGGAAGCATTTAAATTAGGTACAGGAAATAGCTGAGTGCACGTGGGATGTGAACATGCCGTGTCAGTGTGGGTTTTGCTGTTGAAGAAGGACTCTTCTCCCCCATCACTCGTGCTCTCTGACCTCCTGGCTCACTGTGCAGAAGTGCGTACCCATCAGTCCGGCTGGTCTTAAACATCCTCCTGGGTACAGCCCGGTGAGCTGGTTTCTTTTGTTGTTTCTGACTTTTTTCCTTGTTCCTTCCTCCATTCATTCAGCTGAGGAAAGCTGTGCTTGTTGAACCCACGTGGGCTCTTGTGCCTTATTAAGCCTCTTATCCAGCAGCTTAGAGTCACCTTGAGCTCTGCCCATTCAGGACAAAGCTGGAGTAGAGCCGACGGCAACTGCTGGAGGAATCCAGGTGGGTGGCTCGCCAGGCTCGGTCTCAGAAAATTCATAAGAGCACCACAGGTGGAGAAGAGGCCAAAGGCTTTGTAATGGAAGTGGCACCACCAAGACTGCTGACGGTGGAGGAGACGCGGGATGCAGGGAAGACAGAAAGCCAGCTGCCTGCGGTACTGGGCAGCCACCTGCCTGCGCGACCCAGGCCGAGGTCGGCCTCGCCCGGGGCCTGAATTTCTACGTGCAGGGAACTTCATGATTCTTCATTTCCTCTCTGCAGACAGCCAGCAGCCGGCAAGAGCCGCCCTGGGTACCTGAAGGCTGTACCACCCGAGGGGGTGACTTCCTGGCGCCCCTGAGGAGTGACATGCTCTGTGTCTGGGGTCCCTGCAGAGTCCAGTCTCACTGGCCGGGCACGCGGAAAGGTGTGGCTGCCACCCACGCGAGAGGAAAAGGGTCTAAGTCTGACTTAGGAGAGATGTTGACTTAATACGGTGTTCCCAGCAATTAGAGCAGTATATTTGGGTAGGGAATTTTAATTGAAGAAATATAAAATGTTCATTGGTATAATGTGCATATTAATTTAATATAATGTGAATAAGAAGTCACTTGAGATGGAAGCTGGAAACAGCCCCCGCAGGGCCATTGCCATGGCGGGCAACAAAAGGGGGGCCTTGTTAACCCGCTGGAGGGAGGCTCCCTGTGGCCTGCGGGAAAGTGGAGGTGCCCGGCCCCCGCTGTGTTACGTCAAGAACAGTGTCAGACTACAGAAGAATCGAGGCGGAGGGAGTAAACCTCAGGTGTTGGCTGGACCACAGAGCCAACAATCGTAACACTTTTAAGGGGTGGGGATGGGGTCCTCCTGGTTAACAGAAGCTTTTGATCCAATTAGAATCCTACCCCATGAGACCACACTGAATAATAATAACAGTCTTAATAATAGCTATAATAATAAAATAAAGGCTTGCAGCCCATAAATGTGCAGGGACTTAGAAGGCCGCAGGGATGATATCTGAGCCCCAGGCGGCTCGGAGAAATCTGCCCAGGTGTCCTACACCTGTTGCATGTACTACCATTTTCTAGAAACTGAAAATAAAGTTAAACACACTCATTGCAAAATGGTACTGCCCACAACGGATTCTGGAATCACCCAGAAGGAAGACTTAGAGACCCTCAGAGCGCTCCAGGGTGCTTCCTCTCTTGGCCCTTGAAGCAAGAAAGGGCACCAAGCCCGGTTGTTTCTGAAAAAAATCTGGGCCCAGAGGGACTCGGAGAAAGGGCGGCAGATGGCAGCTTCTCTCTCCTCAGATGGGGTGGGGGTGCTGCGGGTCCTGCAGAGGTGCTTTGTATTCTACATCAGAGGCTGTTAACTCTTAACTAGGTGTCTCTCCCAAAAAGTGAAATAAGGGGGGATAATGTGGATTCATCTCCTGCTTCTTTTCCATGATTTAGTTGAAATAGCATCAGCTGTTTTTCTAGAAAAATTGTCTTCTTCTCATTTCACATTAAAAGTTGCCAAATGCTGAACATTGAGCTCAATTTACCAATATCTTCAGCTATGCATAAATTATTTATTTTTGCTAGCATTGCCAATAAAATAATCATTTAAATATTATAATTTGCTTTAGTCATTTCAAAATTGTACACTTGGAGTACTTTTTGTGACTGTGCTTTGCATTAGGTTCTGTGTCAATTGTTAAACATCTCATCATGGCTGTTGCCAAAATGTTTTCCTTATATTTTTGGCTTAATTTAAACCCACTTGTAGCTGACATTGAAAGTGAGAGGCTCCTGCCTTCCTGGATTTATTTTGAAGCTTCTTTCTCCAAACAGTGCTGTGGAGGGATTATTTTGTACTTTTTTAATTGCTCTGGGTCTTAATTTTTCTTTTACTTAGATTTTTTTTCCTGAATATACACTGAACCTTTTTCCTTCCCTAATTTTCTACCACAATTAAGTATCTGCAAAGCAGGGGATACCCTTTTGCAGCCAGTGAAGTTGGGGGGGCCTGGTGGTTCACCCTGACCAAGGACCATGGTTAGGACATGTTCACATAAATCACAGCAATCCTTTGAGGAGAGATTTTGGCTACAAGGTTCAGTCACGAAGATGAGAGGAGTTTAAACCTAGCGCCTTCTGCACCTTAGCCTCCTGCAGGTGCACAGAGTGGCTCCCCAATCAGACCACAGGGCGTGAGGATCGGCCCTGGTTTGGGACTCATATTCACGGCCAGCTTCATGGACAAGGTTGGGCCCTGTGCTAGGAAGGGACATCTACTGCTCTGTTGTCACTGTCTTGAAACTCTTAATAATTTTTTAAAAATGGGGCCACATTTCATTTTGCACCAGGCCCTGCAAATTACTCAACTGGCCCTTTCTGATAGGCAGAATGGAGCAGCTCTGTGACCTGCAGTTATCATTGAAGGCTGGCCTTCACCAATCTTTTGGCACTTCTACAAACCCTTCCATTGGATGTCTTACTTTAAATGCATGACATAGCGTGTCATTAACACAAGACCCAGTGCATTTCCAGAAGCTCAAGGGTCACCTCCAGTGCAGGGCCTCTCCTGAGCTCAGCCCTGCTGCCTGACAGGCCTCCTCGTGAGCTTCCCTATGGCTGGCTTGATTGTGGACGCCTTATTACAAATCCGGGTTCTTCAAAGAGAGTGTGATCTCACTGAAGATGGGAGCAAGTGTGAGCCTTACAGTATCACCTGTCGCTTGGTGGGTTGGGGGGGTCACTGAAATCAAAATGAATCTATTTGATGGGAGAAAGCACATGTGTCTGAATCAGGTGGTATGAGTAGAAAGTGTTCATTGTGAATTTGGGGGATGCATATGCAATTTTGCCCTGACTGCCTGGGAGGACTGGCCTGCCCTGAGCGGGCGCTGAGAGCAGAGCCAAGTGCCAGCATCCTTCTGCTCAGCCCCCGGGATGTAAGCGCCTAAGGGACAGTGCCAAATTCACTGCGGAGGACAGCCCGCTCCCTGAGAGAAGGCAATGATTTATCTTTGCCTTACTCATCTCCTGGGTGTGTTTCCTACATGCACTTTTTTCTTGGGGCCCTTTTTCTTCTCTTCCATCAAGCAATTAATATTTTGGTCACCTACCTGGTGCCTAGCATCATGGAGGGGACTTTGAAGAGATGCAGAACTTAACACCATTTCTCTTTAGCACTTTACTGTCCACTACCTGGAGAAACATGATTAGTATTCATTAACTTATTCACCAAACATCCACCCAGAGCAGAGCATGATGGGCCATTGGTCTAGTGGGTGAGCAGTGAGGCAGCAGGGTTAGGACCGAGGGTGGGGATCATTAGAATAAGGCCCCACACATGGTGGGGCTCAGATTTGGTTTTATGGGGATCAGGAATGACTTCTTGAAAGAAATGATATCTAAACCCAGAGAGGCCCTTAAGCATTGGCCAGATGGGGCAGGTGAAAGCAACTGTCGGGAACTGGGTGTGCTGGCCTGGGGTCCAGGGAGGATGTGGTGCAGCTGACGCCCTGGAGCACCGGACAAATGGCTCCAGCCCTCCACACAGAACCACTCTTCGGGGTTTTACATTCTGAAGATGACAGGGTTATGAGGTGATGGGATACGAACTCAGAATGCCGCCTCTTCTGTCCTGGGTCCCTTCTCCCTGGAGTGTTTCTGGGGCCGGGCCTGCATCTCACCCTCCCTCTTGAACGTTCCAAGTTAGCAAGTGCTGACCCTCTCTCTTCTCTGGAAAACTGGGCCCTGTCCTTCCGGCTTCTCCCCCACTGCCTCACCTTGTCCCAACATTACCAGCTGGAGACGGACCGGGGCAGGGCAGCAAGGGGACACACACCTGGTGAGGTGGGCAGAGAGGAAGCACCTCAGCCAATGCCCCCGGTGAGCATGCATCACAGTTTCCTGAGGGGTCGCTCACACCTCCAACCCCTCCAAGGGCAGGTTTAGCAACCTGTGTTGAAAACACCCTTTGTGTGATTCCTACTGGGCCCTGGCCAGCACTGGGGACATCAGAATTTTATACCTTTTGGGTATCAGTGGAAGGGAAGGGAAGGGAAGAGGAAACAAGAATGGAAGTGGGATCATTGAAGCAAGCATGTCCCAGATTCTTCAGTTCAGAGCAAGGATCCCCATTGCACATCCTAGTCCTTGCACAGCACGCTTTTCTGGCCAAAAGAGGAGGCTAACGCAGACCCCCAGGGCCGGGGCTACCTGACAAAAGCTAGTGAAAATTGACAATGTGTGTATATGTGCATACATGCATTTGGAATTACATATGTATGTACATTTAAAATTTGTATATATATATATAAGAATTATATATATATTTGCATATGTGTATAGACTATATATATTTTCTTTTAAATATCTATACTTAACCATGTTTATTTATATGTATAAATTTATGCACATACACAGGGATGGACACATTTGCACACACTCACTGAGCACTGCTTGCTTAATGCCGGATACTGCGTTTATCCCAGCAGTCTTGGGGGGGCCACACTGCCGCATGGCCTGGCACATCTGAAGAAACTGAGGCCCAGGTGGATTGGAGTCAGGAGCAGTTTGCTCCTGCTTCAACCCAAACAGTCTGACCCTTAAGCCCTTTCTCTTAACCACGACTCTCTACACTCTGCACAGTCAAAAAGGAATTACAGGCTCCAGCTTCTTCCGGTCAGTGACATGCGGATGCCCACTGTCCAGTGGCCAGGGAGAGGCTCAGATCACCCAGCATCTGATTAGCTTCTTGGCCTCTGGACCCGAGTCACTTCGCAGGCTGCCACACTGGGAAGGGGCCAGGATGCAGTCTCACTCAGTGCCCCCATCAGCACCTCCTCCCCCTGGGGTGGACCAAGAAAGAACTCAGACTTGGTCACCTAGCCAAGCAACGAAGGGGGAGCATAAGGAAATCCTTCCAGTTGCTTCAATTGAAAGACTGTATTTTAGGGCAAGTTGCTTTGGTTGTTTTCCCAGGACAGGACCAGGTGATAAGTTATGGAGACCATTCCTGCATGCCAGTCCAGAAGCAGAGGGCATGATGGATAGTCCTTTACCCTCACGGCCCCAAGGAGTTGGGTGGTAATTTTTCAGCTCAGATTGAGGAGCTGGGAGCTGGGGGTGCCAAGTTTCAACCCTACCAGTGCCCTCTGCGGAGCACCTGACGATTCAGGCAGAGCAAGCTGTCCAACAGATTGCCCAGCCTGCCCAGCAGGGAGGCCATCTCTTCCTGCCACAGCAGGTAGCTGAGCAGCCTACCTCACTCAGGGTCCTGGGCTGACTGAGTGGGCTGCTGCCAAGGGGCCTGGCAAGGGCACAGACCAAACGAGCCCTTCCCAAGGCTTCAGGTACCATTTCTTATTGACCTGAGGTCTAGAAACACCTGATGGGGCAAGGAGGCGACCAGCCAGTCCTGTCATCCCCAGGGTCCAGAGAAGGGATATGTCCAGAGCTCATAAAGGATGGGGGGGCTCTTTCTCCTAACTCCTCAGTGCCCCTCCCTGGGCCACTCAGCCTCCTCCCCTAGTTCTGTACATGCCAACTTCACCTAAAATCTGTTGGGAGCATGGCTCATAGAAGAAAAGCCATGTTCTAGGGCACGACTGTGTACTAGATGGAGGCCAGGCACCCATGCACCCACCCCATGCCCCCTGGATGACCAGGCAAGCATCTCCAATTCTGTGTGTTTGGAAGGCGGCCTTGGCAGCAGTGGTTTTCCTGCCTCAAAACAGGGCTCTACATTCAGGGGGTAACAAACTGTCCAAGCTCAAGCTTTCTCGGAGCAGCAAAAGACTCCCAAAATAATGGGCAGGTCAAGCTCATCCAGACAGCAGACTTGGGCACCCCCTGTGCTGGGGCATCGCTGAACATGCTTTGCAATTGAAATAGATCTGGACAAAGCCGGAGGAATAAACGAGCTGCGGCAACATCTGAAAACCATTCAGTGCCAACCATCTAAGTATTTCCAAATACTTTTTTAAATCCACGACCTCTTCAGCAATGTAATGAGATTAATTTCCCCATATTTCTAGCGTTTTTTTAAAAATTGGTAACACTTTAAGAACCCAGTCATTATACATTCATTTGGTATTCATGGAAATAGCAGTGATCATAATGAATTCATTTGATATTCATGTGGTTGTCACATGCACTTTCATACATATACTATTGTAATGCAGCCTTCTTCTGGCTAGATGCCTTTTTATGATGCCAACTATTTCATCTGATCTGATTTTGCAGCCTCAAGGAGATGATTTCTTCCATGTAGCTGGGGCTTTGTCTCAAGTCAAGCTAAGGGGCTTTAGGAGATATTCTAGTACAATTGCCACCTTACATCCTACAGACTGACACTTACCCCGAGTCATGTAAAAAGCCTCGAAGCTCATGATTCCTCTGGTCTCATTCCCCAGCACACCCAGTTTGGCTGATTGTGTACCATGCACTCCCTAAATACTGACTGAATTCTTCCACATTTGAATAGATACCGAGGATCTGCTGAACTGAGCATGCTGAAGCCATCTCACCCTCAGAACAAGGAAACCAAATTGAGTCCCTGTTCGCTTGCTTTGCTTTGGCTTCGGCAGCCTGTCTTCAATAAGAATCTGCTATCCAGGAGTCTAGTCCCCAGTTCATGTTAACACAACACAGAGATGAATCCTTATTAGCCTTATGATGAACATGATCAGCGGCCACTTGATTCTAGAAATGTGAAATGAAGCGAGGCCAGAGGAGTGACCATCAGTGAGATGAGCAATGGCATGGCCTTGCATTTCCCTGTGCAGGGCTTCACAGAGGGCTTTTCCACCCTCCCTGTATTTCATATATGTGCTCAGAACCCCTGAGAAATGGGGGTTCTTTTCTCTACATCATGGATGGCGATCGTGAGGCTCAGGAGAACTGAGCACTTTGTCCAGAGCGTGGCCAGGCTGGCACGTACAGTCGTTACCTGACTCAGGTCACCCCTGGGTCTGCTTTATCTGCCCCCCGGGGCCGAGAAGAACCCTTTGTTCAGTGGGGAGAAATGCAAGCACTTGGGTCATCGTAGGGTGACTGGCCTCCCCCGGCTATTACAGCAGCTGCCCCAGGGCGGAGACGAAAAGGAAATTCTTGAAAGTAGAAGGTAGGGACATGGAAAAGTAGGGTGCCCAAAAGCTGCCACAGTCACCCCAGGACAGGTCAAAAGGTGGGTTTCTTTCAGCGTGTTTCCCTGGACGTCCTGGGAGTTGTGCCCTGGGGAGGAAACACCGGCCCTGGGAGCCATTTCGTGAACTGAGTTTCTGGGTCCAGCGGTGTAAGAAACTCAGATTGCAAAGCAAGACAACAGGAACCTTGGAGAAGGGCACCGCGTGGGAAGGCACTCACTGATGACCCTTCATTTTCTCTCATGTTTCCTGTCCCTAATCAAATGCATTATCACAGATTTAGTTCAATTACCATATCAGGTAGAAAGTCATTTTTACTGATAGAATTAAAAGACTGGCAGCTAATGTCTTACAAGTGGCTTGAAGTCACCTTAACAAAAATGTGATAGTAACCCATGTGATGCTCACATGATCTGACGGCAAAATTGATTATTTACCTGTATCAAGGTGCATCCTCTGCCTGCCTTCTTTGGCTCCACCGCGTCAGCCAAGTGTTAGGCTTTGGTACCTACATATCTGTGCCTGGAGTTCAGTAGGAATGGAATGATTGGATGTGCAGAGCCACTGGGATGAGGTTCTGGGCTTCAACTCACCCTTCTTTGCCTGATTCATGTGCAAATGCATCTGTTGGCCGGAAGATATTTCATTTAAATTAGTTAAAAATGCAACAACAGAAATCCACTGCATGATCATTACAGATATGTTTGTACATAGACCTTGGTAAATCTAGTGCATTTACCTTTTAGTAAAGCCAATGAATTATTTCAGTCTTTTTTTACATCTTTATGAATTGCCTTGGCAATATCAGAACATTCAAACTAAAGGCTATTCGGATATATATTAAATATCTTCACATGCTATGGACCAGCTCCCCACAAAGCCAAGTGCATTATTAATTTCTTCACAAAATATCTGAACAAGATTTTTCAATTAATTTTTTCCTGTTGTGTTTGCCTCCACCTGACACCACAGATGTGATGTTGTCTTTTTCACAGCTGGAGACCAGCTAAAATGGCCTCTGGGATAATGTGAATATGTCAAGCAACAAAGAATATGGCATTTAAAGCAAGAGAATTCCTATATTCATGACAAAACTTTGCCCTTTTCTCATGCCCCTTCCCCAGCTCATTCAGATGAGTGTCTGCAATTTCCTGACCTACCAATTACTTCTTTAATGAGCAGGTTAGAAAGCCACCCTGTGTCACATCCATGGCTAATACCCTCACTTATGGGACCCTGACCCCAGCCAGCCAGCCTTCTCACGGTGTGTGGTGTGATTAATAGTTCCACGCTGCTCTAATTGCAGCCCGCACGCCGATCCTCAGCAGCGCATTCCCCAAAGGCTCCGGTGCCATCTCAGGCACTGGCTGTTTGCTGCAGGCACAGCTGATCTCCTGTGCGTGCCCATGTGGGTGTGTACATCTGGGTGCCGGGCACTTCCGATTGAGAACCACCCTGATCTTTGCGAGCAGCCATGTATCTGGTCATGCCGTTGTCCCCAGCCTATCAAGCGTGCTCTGTGAAGGACAAGATTCTGTCTATATCCTAGTCTGTGTCTACAAAACTTCTAAATAAACAGAAAGGGAAATAAATTCTCTTGAACTAATGACTACATTCGAAAGGCAAGGTTTGTTTCAATTTAATTTACGTAGCAATTACATTTGGTCTAATTGGTCGCTTTGTGAAACTATTGGCCATGGTGACTCCAGCCTGCTTGCTGGTGGTGATGATGCCCTCCTCTGAGGGCACCTTGGCCACACGAGCTCTCACCCTCACTTGCCTTCTGCAGCCTCACGACAATTTGGGGGGATGGTTCTTAATGGAATCAGTTTAGTTGTATGGGTGAAAAAGGGAACAGGTGTGTGAGATCTTGCCGTGTGTTCTTGTGTGTGTTAGATTACTGCATTCACTGTTAATTGAAGGTTATCTATTCATACTCTCGGTTAGCCATTTATTCAGTTAAAATAATTCATTGAGCGTCTGCTCTGAACGATAACCCTTAATACTTACTTACTCAGTCCTTCGTTCAACAACTAGTTGTAAGGGCTCTGCCTAGAGGACTTCATGAATCCCTTAAGAGGAAATGAAGTGTGGCCTTCCCAGCTCCTAAGGAGCCTCACTGCCCTGGGGGCGACAAGAACGAAGCAACAGTGTCCATCCGAAGGGCCAGAGCAGCACGTTCACCGGGGGACACTCATTCACGGGCCTTGGAAGGGGGAGGATGCCGGGTTTTGCCTCCCAAAATGACAGATGCTTTGGCCCCTCTTTGACCTGCTAGTAGTTAAAACGACGAATGCACAAACCAAGAGTCTCAGGTCTTGAGCAGCAACACACCCTGGGTGCCCCATGAGCTCCGAGGCCCGTCCAGTCCTGGACGTCCCCACCACACGAGGAGGGCCCTCCATTGCAGGTGGAGAAGGGATAGGGGGTGCGGGGCAGGAATGGAAGCCGGAGCGTCTCAGGAAGAGTCAGCTCTGCTTCTGCCTTACGTCTCCTACTGACCTTAATTCTGTTTCTAGCTCATGATGTCCTCTGCTTTCAGAATGTCCACACTGACCCCCGGCTCAGAATGTAGGACGATGGCCAACATGGAAGCTGGAGGTGCCGTCGGTCAGTCAGCAGTGCTGAGCTCAGGCTGCTGAGGCCTTGGTCCCCTGGTGACTTGTGAATCCAAGCTTGGATTCCGTGCAGTGTAAGCCATGTTTTCTCAACAGTAAACTAGGGTGAAGCCCACATTGGCCCACAAAGGTGCTAAGAAAGACGCCATCAATGAAGGGCTCCACACTCACTGTGCTACAGAGATTCAAAATAGTAACAAAAATACTGCGCTGACCTTTCCTTCAGCCAGCATCCAAGCCAACTCTAAGTTCACAGAACAGGGATTTGTTTTATACTGAGAGTTATACACAGTGAAAATTGGAGCATCCACAACCCTGAAGCACTTGAAGATGTTTGATACACCTTCAGAATCTGTAGAAAGGGATGCAGGTGGCCGAGGGTGAAAGTGCACTGCTTCATGTTGTCCAACATGCAAACCAGTTGTTTGCTGGGGGCTGTTCACATGTCAGTTGTGTGTCTCTCCTGGGGCCACCAATCACAGGACCCACCCTCTGGGTAAAGCAGTTGGTCACAGCTGACAGATGACGCAGACAGGACCACATGCAGTCGCAGCTGAGATGTGTGCATTCTAGGGGAGGAGATCTCTGCGGGCCCTTGGCTACCTTTCCTGCCGTGCAGAACCTGTCAGTCTGTCTGTCTGTAAAATGAAGCCAAATGGAAACCAAAAAGGATGGAAAACAGATGTGAGAGAGAAAGAGAGGGGCTCTGGTCTCCCTGTGTCCCCATCCCAGTCGTGGGTGTCTGGTTAGTTTTGTTTTTTTATGGTTTTCTCTTGTTTATTCTTTTGTTTTTCTATTTTTAAAAAATCTATTTTGGTATCATTAATACACAATCACATGAGCAACATTGTTACTAGATTCCCCCCATTATCAAGTCCCCACCACATAGCCCATTACAGTCACTGTCCATCAGCGTAGTAAGATGCTATAGAGTCACTACTTGTCTTCTCTGTGCTATCCTGCCTTCCCCGTGCCCCCCCACTACATTCTGCTAATCGTAATGCCCCTTATTCCCTCTCCCTCCCTTCTCACCCACCCTCTCCAGTTTCTTTCCCTTTGGCAACTGTTAGTCCATTCTTGGGTTCTGTGATTCTGCTGCTGTTTTGTTCCTTCAGTTTTTCTTTGTTCTTATGCTCCACAGATGAGTGGAATCATTTGGTACTTGTCTTTCTCTGCCTGGCTTATTTCACTGAGCATAATACCCTCTAGCTCCATCCATGTTGTTGCAAATGGTAGGATCTGTTTTCTCCTTATGGCTGAATAATATTCCATCGTGTATATGCACCACATCTTCTTTATCCATTCATCTACTGATGGACACTTAGGCTGCTTCCATTTCTCAGCTATTGCAAATAGTGCTGCCATAAACATAGGGGTGCATCTGTCTTTTCGAAACTGGGATCCTGCATTCTCAGGGTAAATTCCTAGGAGTGGAATTCCTGGGTCAAATGGTATTCCTATTTTTAGTTTTTTGAGGATCCTCCATACTGCTTTCCACAATGGTTGAAGCTGGTTAGTTTTCTCAATCTCCAAACTAGTCCCTGTTGCTCTCCCTGCCACGTGAACTAATATATTCATGCTCTGCAAGTCATCTGACGTGGATGTCTGTCACTGGGAACGAGAGGACCCTGGCTAACGGCCACCGTTATGTGTGTTCATTGAAGCTGAGACCACTCTGTGCTCCCAAGGCCCTGCACATCGGCTGGGCCCCGTCTGTCCCCCTCAGCCCTCCCAGGAAAGGGAAATCCAGCACACCATGTCTTCCCATCACTAGCAAACTGCCTTCAAACACAACCCTTGACTTTTATTCATCTGGCCTGTCCTAAATCCCCTTGGGAGAGGCGACTCGAGCTGCTTAGATCAGGGCCAGGTCCTTGGGGTGGTGGGGGTGGGGGAGTCTGCCTTCTGCATCATCTCCTGGCCCAAATTCCAGCCAATTTCTCAGAAAGCCCTTGCCTTTAAAAGCCGTCCTGACTGGTGTATTTCTCCAGATGTTTTGTGATCTCAGCTCTTGGCAATGTCTCTAGGATTTTGCCTTCCGTCAGGGTCAGGCCTGCTGTCTCCCTGCTGGTTATTCTCTCTAAGTCCCTTTCTTAGAGCCTGGTGCTGCCCTCGTATTCCAAAAGAACCTTTACAAAACCTATTCCTGGAAGATAATCGCTTCCCTCAGCTCATGGGTGATGATGGTCAGAGCGTAACTAACTGAGAGTCCCACGTTCCTTTCTGGTATTTTAACTTGAACCGTTGGTCCTACGGCACTTGTCATTCTTCTATAGGATGCGATGCAGGATCTCGCTCCCGCCGCTTGACAGCACTGGATCCTGCCTTGCGTTTACTCTGAAAGGTTTCTGCTCCCTTCCTAAGAAAAGTTCTCAGTCCAGCTGCTCAGCGTCTGGCGGCTGAAGCTCCGGAGGAATCAGCGCTCGGCACAGGACACGCTTTGAACCACAGCTAGTCCCACGTGGCTGCTTTCCTCCTGTGGCCTGTTGAACTCCTGGCAGAAAAGCAAAGAAAACAAAGTGCACTTGCACACAATAGAACTTGCATTTGGGCCGCCGGTGTGGCTGGAATTGCAATCTGGAGCGTTTTCCCTCTTTTGACATGACTGTGTTTCATCCACCAGAAGTCTAAGCTGTTCTGCCTGGAAATTGCTGTCTGCAGGGGAGCCATGTGGAGATGCAGCCTGGACAATGTTTTGCCCCAGTCTCCCCATCCGACAGTAACATGCAAGCCTGGAACTCAGCAACCAGGCTTCTCCTTGACCAAAAGTGCCCTGAGGGCCTCTTGGCACTAATAGGATTTGAATAAGCCAACACCCAGGACATTATTTTGGATGCCACAGATTGTTGCCATAGTGTCCTTGACCTCCAGAGCAAAGTATCCATGCCTAGAGGTCAACAAGGTGTTTCTGTTCATTGAAATGTAGTAAAATCAAGGAAATCGCAGAAGAAGAGTTGAATTAAATATGATTGCAAGGAAAACAATCTCCAGGCATTTGGCATAGAGGGAAACTTCCCTTAGTTCCCAGGACGACCCTTCATAAATGGACGATCCAGAAGCCGGGGTGATCCTCTCTGCCTGCAGGGCCTGGAACGAGAGCTCATCTCCATAACAAACTTGATACCCTGGCCATGTTCCCAAATCAGTCATCCTGGACCTTGAAAATGGCAGTGTTGCTCCAAGTAACAGCATTCAGAACGTGCAAGGAAGGATCTGAATTTCAATTCCCAAGGCTTCCAATCTGCAACTGAATTTAGGTTACGGCCATCAAAACCTGGCAATGGAAACCACTAGTGATTTCCACCTGTTGAATCGTTTTCCCTCCAAAAGCCATTTGTTTTAACTAAAGATGGGGCTGCCTGATCTGGGGTTCTGTCTGGCAACAGCTTGGGAGCACAGTCAGGAGGCTGCAGGAGGTTAATACTGGCAGTGTAGACAATAGGCTGCTCTCCAGACGGCAAAGGAAACTGTCTCTAACTTTTCAAGGGCTCTGCTTTATTTAAGCGAGGCTCATAAGCTGTGATGCTCCCATAAGCAATAAAACATCACATTTGTTCTTAAACTTGACCCACTCTACAGGAATCAGTATCTTTCAGGGCTATTATCAGTATCTTAAAAACCCTTCCTGCTCCCCAAGGGGAGTAAGTTGGAGGCGGTTCTACACACGGAGTCTGTGCAAGTAAGGAAAATCTTGCCTTCAGGCCGTATTCCTCAGGTCTGTCTGCCTGCCTTGCGCTCTCCAGCTTCTTGGCTGCACCTTCACCAGGTAACTTTCAGCTTTGGAAGAGGACAAACACTGCCAGTCCTGCATTTTCTAGACCAAGTCCCTGTGAAGCTTCTTCTTATGTCTCTACTGCATGGACAGATTGCCAGCTTAAGTCCTCTGCGTTTGGCCACTAACGTACCTTGGATCTCATACCGGTGGGGGAAAAAAGCCAAACCTAGCGGCTTGGACTGCAGAAAACAGGATCACTTTCCACAGGAAGCTCGGCTCCTGAACAATAGCTGCGATTGGGTAAATTTGTTTGAGTTCTTGTTATCTGATACCTGCATGTTAGAGCTTTCCTTTTCTTTTTCTAATCCCAGCAAAACATGATTCTGAAGCAGATGCTGCTTTTCCCTGAGAATGAATAGCACACTTTTTCTAAAAACAGGGGAAAGTAACTGCCCTGTTGCTCCGCCAGTCTGAGGGCCTCTGATGTCCCTGCAGCTCCTGCAACCTGGCTGCGGGCCTTGCTCACCACCACGGACTCAAGTTCATGTTTTCTGCTCTTTTGAGAGGCGCTCTCTTTCCTCTGTGACTGTTGCTGTAATTACACAAATGATCTGCTCCAGTGTCACTACTAGTCAAAAGTGTCATCTAAAATTAAAAATTAATGCAAAATCTATAGTTGCCACTTTTAAGCGGACAGTGGAGACCTGATCTGATTTTATATCAATGTTCTACTTAACCTTTTTGTGGCTAAGCAAGGGGTGGGCTGTGTGGGGGCCCTGAGAGGTCCCTGGGCAGGCCACCTGGAAGATGGCCATGAGATTCTACTCAGGCCACTGTAGCAAAATACCACAGACGGGGTGACTTAAGCAACAGACATACACTTTCTCACAGTTCTGGGGGCTCTAAGTCCGTGATCAAGGTGTCAGCAGGGAAGTGTTCTCTGAGACCTCTGTCTTTGGCTTGTAGATGGCCGTCTTCATATGGCCTTCCCCATATGCATCATTGTGTCTTAGTTTCCTCTTATAAGGACATCAGTCTATTTGGATTAGGGACCAACCACCCCAGTGACCTCATTTTACGGTAATCATTAATTACCATCTTTAAGACTTCATCTCCAAACATTCTGAGCTACTGGGAGTTAGAAATTCAAAATATGAATTTTGGGGGACACAATTCAGCTCATGACAATGCCCCACTGCCCCCTAGGTGAGCCAGTGTCCAAACAGGAAGCACCAGTTGTCTGTAGATTTCTGTTTCCAATAGATCCAGATTCACAAGATAACCATTGTGGAGAAATTGTGTTCTTAATTATGCTGAAGAAGAGGGCTTAGATTCTGAACAAAACCTCAGATGCCTTAAATCTTGGGTTATAAAAGATGCCAAATTTAAAATTTTATGCCAACATTTTTCCATTTACTTGTGCTTAAAATATTGGTAAATCCATGAGAATGACAGGGGAAGCATATTATTATTATTATTTAAATTTTTAAATATTTAAATGAATGTACAGCAAGTTAACTTTTGGAGTGTTTTTAGTGTACGATTCCATGTGTTTAAACATCTACATGTAGATCGACTTAACCACCCCTGTGATCAGGGTGCACAGCACCCCAGAAGATGCCCTTGACTGCCCCTTTGCAGCCAAATCCTTCAGACACCCACTGATACGTTCTCTGCCTATGTAGTTCAGCTTTTGTGAGCACAGCATATAAATGTAATCACACAGTGTATAACCTTTGGAGAGGTGCCTCTTTGACCCAGAATAATGCTTTTGAGAATCACCAATGTTGGAGGCATCACTAGCTTATTCCTTTTGATTGCTGAGTGGCATTCCATTGTATAGATGGCCCTCAATCTGCTCACCCATTCATCCTTTGAAGGAGTTTTGTGTTGCTTCCAGTTTTCAGTGAGTAGGAATAAAACTGCTATAAACATTTGCACATAGGTTTATGTGAACGTATGTTGTCCTTCTCTTGAGTAAACACCTAGGAGCAGGATTTCTGGTTCATATAGCAATTGTATAACTTTATAAGTTGCTGTCAAAATTTCTCAGAGTGGCTGCACTACTTTTCATTTATACCAGCAATGTACGAGAGTGTTCCACCTCACACCAGTATTTGGTAGTGTCAAAGTGTTTGTGTGTTTTTGTTTATTTGTGCTTTGTGCATTTTTTTGTTTTGCTTTGTTTTGTTTTTTTCCATTTAATGGGTGTGTCGTTTGCAGGCTTCATTTGCATTTTTCTACTGGCCAAATATGTTCAGCATCTTTTCACGGGCTTATTTGTCATTTGTACATCTTCTTTGGTGAAGTGTCTTTTCAAAGCATTTTCTCATTTTTTTAATAGAGTTGCTTGTTTCCTTATCATTGAGTTTTGAGTTTTTTATATAATCTCATACAACTCCTTTTTCACATATGTATTTTGCCTATATTTTCTCCTAGCCTGTAGCTTATCTTAATTCTTTTAAAAATATATCAAAAAATCCTTTGCCTAACTTAAAATCATAAATATTTTTTCAATGTTCTCTTCTGAAAGCCTTACAGTTTTAGACTTTATATTTATATATTTGATCTGTTTTGAGTTAGCTTTTGTATAATGTATGGGATATATGATGAAATTAATATTTTCTGCATGTGAATGTATAATTATTGAAAGACTATCCTTTCTACATGGAATTGCTTTTGTAATTTGGTCAAAAATCAGTTAACTTCCCAGATGGGTTGACTGGTGAGTTCTACAGAACATTTAAGGAAAATATTATGCCAGTTCTCCACAGTCTTTTCCTTAAGATAGACAAAGAAGGATACCTCCTAATCCATTCTATGAGACCAGCATTATAATACCAAAACTGGACAAAGACATCACAAGAAGAGAAAGCTATAAACTGATACTCTCATGAGTATATATGCAAAGACCCTCAACAAAATGTTAGCAAATCAAATTACAAAAATATAAAAATTGTATGCCATAACCAAGCGGGATTTATGCCAGGTATGCAAGGCTGATTAACTTTCGACATCAGTGTAATCCAACGTATCAACAGACTAAAAAAAAAAAAGATCATATCAATAGATATAGAAAAATCATTCAACAAAATCCAACACTCATTCATGATAAAAATTCTCAGTAAACTAAGAATAGAGGGAAGCTTTCTCCACTTAACCCAACAGTTAACATCATACTTAATGATGAGAAACCTGGCGCTTCCCCATTAAGATCAGATACCAGGCAAGGATGTCCCTTCTCACCACTCCTTTTTGACATTGGACTGAATATACTTGCTAATGCAATAAGAAAAGGCAGTAAATATCTGCACATTGGAAAGCAAGAAATAGAATTGTCTTTGTTCACATATGACCTGATCATATATGCAGAAAAGCTGAGTTAATTTTTTTAAACCCTCCTAGAACTAATAAGCATTATAGTAAAGTTACAAGATAAAAGATTAATATAAAAAAACTGATTACTTTGCTATATACTAGCAAGGAACAAGCAGAATTTGAAATTAAAAGTACAATACCACTTTGGGTGATATTTTGGTGCCCTCAAACTGAAATATTTAAGTATATATTTGACAAAATATATAGAAGAGCAATTTGAGTTAAACTAAAAAACTCTGATGATGGATATAAAAAAAAGAGCCACTTAAATGGAAATATAGTCCATATTCAAGGATAGGAAGACTCAATATTGTCAATATGTCAGTTCTTGATTTAAACATTCAATGCAATCCCAATCAAAACCACAGCAAATTATTCTGTGGATATCAACAAAATGATTCTAAAGTTTATATGGAGAAGCAGAGACCCAGACAGCCAACACAATATTGAGGGAGAACAAAGTTGGAGGACTGGGACTACCCAACTTCAAGGCTTACTATAAAGCTACAGTGATCAAGACAGTGTGATAATAGTGAAAGAATAGACAAATAGAGCCCTAAAATAGACCCAGACAAACATAGCCAACTGATCTTTGACAAAGGACTGAAGGCAATACAATGAAGAAAAGATGGTCTTTTCAGTAGATGGTACTGGAACACCTGGATAATCTACAATGCAAAAAAATAAATCTAGATAGTCACAGACCTTATATCCTTCAGAAAAATAAACTCAAAATGGATCACAGACCTAGATGTAAAATGTCAAACTCTGAATATCCTAGAAGAGAACCTAAGAGGGACCCAGGTGAACTTTAGCTGGGCAATGACATTTTAGATACAATATCAAAGGCACAATCCATGAAAGAAATAACTGACATGCTGGACTTCATTAAATTAAAAACTTCTATGCAGAAGCCAATGTCAAGAGGATGAAAATACAAGCCACAGATGGGGGGAAATAATTGCCAATGACATATCTGATAAAAAGTTATCCAAAATATATGAAGAACTCTTAAAACTCAACAGTAAGAAAAATAACCCAATTTTAAAAGGGGCCAAAAACTTTAACAGATACCTCACTAAAGAAGATGTGCAGATGACTAATAATCATATGAAAAGATGCTCCACATTATATGTCACCAGAGAAATGTGAATTAAAATAACAAGCTATTACTACACACCTACTAAAATGGCCAAAATCCAGAACACTGACAGCTCCAAATACTGGTAAGAATGTGGAACAAGAGGAACATTTATTCATTTCTCTTGGGAATGCAAAATGGTACAGCAACTTTGAAGACAGTGTCGTGGTTTCCTACAAAATTATACATACTCTTACATATAATCTTGTATTCATGCTCCTTGGTACTTACCTAATGGAGTTGAAAACTCATGTTCACACAAAAACCTCTACTTTGATGTTTATTGATTTTTCATTCATTGGAAGCAACCAAGATGTCCTTCAGTAGGTGAATGGATAAATAAACATGGTACATCCAAACAATGGAATATTATTCAGTACTAAAAATGATCTATCAAGCCATAGAAAGCATGGAAGAAACCTCAATCCATATTTCAAAGTGAAAGAAGTCAATCTAAAAAGGATATTTACTGTATGATTCCAACTATATGACATTCTGGGAAGGCACAACTACAGAGACAGTAAAAATATCAGTGGTTGGCAGGCATTGGGGGTGGGGGTGGGTATGGAGGAAGGAATAGGCAGAGCACAGAGGATGCTCAGGGCAGTGGGAAGTACTCTGTAGGGTATTATGATTATGGATATATGTCATCATATGTTTGTCCAAAAACAGAATGTACCACATCAAAAATTAATCCTAAGGTAAATTATGGACTCTGGGTGACTATACTGTGTCAGTGTAGGTTCCTCTTCGGTAAAAACTGGACCACTCTAGCAAGTGATGCTGATGATAGGTAAGGCTATGCATGTGTGGGGGCTGGGGGTATATAGGAAGTCTCTGTACCTCCCTCTCAATTTTATTTTAAACCTAAAACTTTCTGAAAAAATTAAGTATTCAAAAAAATCAATTTTTCATATTTTGGTGGACCTATTTCTGGACTCTCTATTCAGCTCCTTTGATCAATATATCTGTGATTTCACTGGTATCACAGTTTTGATTACTGTAGCTTATGTGATGTCTTAAAATTGGGCAATGATGTGAGACCTTTAATATCATTTCTTTTTTGAAATTGTTTTGGCTATTCTGGCTTCTTTGCCCCTTCATATACATTTTACAATCAACTTGCCAATATCTAAAAAAAATTTTATTGTTGTTTATTGGAAGTGTGATAAATCTTTAGATCAGTTTGGGGAAAATTGACATGCTAAGTAGCTTTAGTCTTCAATCCATGAACATAGTATGTCTCTCCATTTATTTAGGTCATCTTTAATTTATTTCATCAGCATTTTGCAGTTTTTGTTGCCAGAGACTTTACATGATTTATGCCTAAGTATTTTAGCTTTTGGAGTTATTGCAAATGTTTCTTTTTTTTTTTTTTTTTTTTTAATAATTATTTTTTATTGAAGGGTAGTTGACACACAGTATTACATTACATGAGTTTCAAGTGTACAACACAGTGGTAGAACATTTATATACATAATTCTAGGTTCCAGCTATCACCCTACCAGGCTGTTACAATATCTTGACTATATTCCTTATGCTATACATTACATCCCGGTTACTAATTTATTTTACCATTGGAAGTCTGTCCTTTTTTTTTTTTTTTTTTTTTTTTTTTGTGAGGGCATCTCTCATATTTATTGATCAAATGGTTGTTAACGACAATAAAATTCTGTATAGGGGAGTCAATGCTCAATGCACAATCATTATTCCACCCCAAGCCTAACTTTTGTCAGTCTCCAATCTTCTGAGGCATAACAAACAAGTTTTTACATGTAGAACAAATTCTTACATAATGAATAAGTTACATAGTGAACAGTACAAGGGCAGTCATCACAGAAACTTTCGGTTTTGCTCATGCATTATGAACTATAAACAGTCAGTTCAAATATGAATACTGATTTGGTTTTTATACTTGATTTATCTGTGGATACCACATTTCTCTCTTTATTATTATTATTTTTAATAAAATGCTGAAGTGGTAGGTAGATACAAGATAAAGGTAGAAAACATAGTTTAGTGTTGTATGAGAGCACATGTAGATGATCAGGTGTGTGCCTGTAGAC
Organism: Manis pentadactyla; assembly: GCF_030020395.1. Classification (NCBI taxonomy): domain Eukaryota; kingdom Metazoa; phylum Chordata; class Mammalia; order Pholidota; family Manidae; genus Manis; species Manis pentadactyla. The sequence continues at coordinate 137,093,864 of NC_080026.1, read as the reverse complement.
TATGTGTTAATCCAAGCTAGACAAGGGCAATAAAACATCCACGTATGCAGAAGATTTCTCTCAGAACGGGGGGGTGAGGTTCTAAGCCTCACCTCTGTTGATCCCCAATTTCTCACCTGATGGCCCCCCTGCGACTGTGCCTGTCTTAGGTTGTTCCTCCCTTGAGGAATCTTACCCGTCTCTGGCTAACCAGTCATCTTCCGGGGCCATACAGGGAAATGTGAAGTTGGTAAGTGAGAGAGAAGCCTTATTGTTTGAAAAAGTTAGCTTTTTACTTCTTTGCATATTTATGCCCTGTGGCTTCTATGCCCAGCATTTGTCTTGAGGTATCTTTACCACTTGGAAGAATTATGATACTCGGTAAATTTGATATGAGGCACAAATTCTATTTAAGGGTTGTAATTAGGAAGGAAGAAGAAAAGCTAAAGAAGTAGCAGGCGGAAGAAAACATGGGAAGATTGATTATTTCTTTGATATATCTTCTTGTAGAGTAACTTCAGCATGTATAGGTTTTAAGCTACTACTTAAATTGCACACACACATTAACATAATAGGAGTATAGTTACATAACCAAAGCATATCTGTAATTACCAGCCCTCTGCAGTGAAACCAAGAAAACCAGTTAGGCACCTTAGGCATTTGTGAAAACTTATCTGTGATATGGTGGATATTGTCCAAATGAACTTGAACAGTCTGAGAGAAATCAGACAAATTAAAACAACCCATTCCTGGGGACTGTTCACATGCCATATGTTCTTTTAACAATAAATAGTTTGTAGTTGTAAGACTTTGGAGCGCTACAATTTGCACTTCTCCAAATTCTTGGTTGAGTTCCAACAGTATAGATCCAGTCCAATTTTGTTGTTTTACTGTATGCACAGGCCAGCTTAGATATCTCCTTCCTCATTCCCATGGCAGGTCCAGGAACTGGTGGGATGAGTGCATCTACAGCTGTAGCAGTGCGTGGATCTTTGTTGGGGTTTTTTGATGATCATCTTCTGGCATGAGTCTTCCAGAGGGTGCAGATGTTGGAAGTTCTTTTTCATATCGTATCTTAGTTCATTTTCGGGGTAGCCCAATTAGGCTTTGATCCTCTGTATAAACACAAACAGACCCTTTGCCTACACTTTTATATGCCCTTTATACCCTTGTATAGAACTCGTTGGAGGTTACCACACAGGAACTGCCTTTTTTTTTTTTTTTTTTTTTTTTTTGCTATCACTAATCTACACTTACATGACGAATATTATGTTTACTAGGCTCTCCCCTATACCAGGTCTCCCCTATAAACCCCTTTACAGTCACTGTCCATCAGCATAGCAAAATGTTGTAGAATCACTACTTGCCTTCTCTGTGTTGTACAGCCCTCCCTTTTCTCCTACCCCCCCATGCATGTTAATCTTAATACCCCCCTACTTCTCCCCCCCTTATCCCTCCCTACCCACCCATCCTCCCCAGTCCCTTTCCCTTTGGTACCTGTTAGTCCATTCTTGGGTTCTGTGATTCTGCTGCTGTTTTGTTCCTTCAGTTTTTCCTTTGTTCTTATATTCCACAGATAAGTGAAATCATTTGGTATTTCTCTTTCTCCGCTTGGCTTGTTTCACTGAGCATAATACCCTCCAGCTCCATCCATGTTGCTGCAAATGCTTGGATTTGCCCTTTTCTTATAGCTGAGTAGTATTCCATTGTGTATATGTACCACATCTTCTTTATCCATTCATCTATTGATGAACATTTAGGTTGCTTCCAATTCTTGGCTATTGTAAATAGTGCTGCAATAAACATAGGGGTGCATCTGTCTTTCTCAAACTTGATTGCTGCATTCTCAGGGTAAATTCCTAGGAGTGCAACTCCTGGGTCAAATGGTAAGTCTGTTTTGAGCATTTTGATGTACCTCCATACTGCTTTCCACAATGGTTGAACTAACTTACATTCCCACCAGCAGTGTAGGAGGGTTCCCCTTTCTCCACAGCCACGCCAACATTTGTTGTTGTTTGTCTTTTGGATGGCAGCCATCCTTACTGGTGTGAGGTGATACCTCATTGTAGTTTTAATTTGCATTTCTCTGATAATTAGCGATGTGGAGCATCTTTTCATGTGTCTGTTGGCCATCTGTATTTCTTTTTTGGAGAACTGTCTGTTCAGTTCCTCTGCCCATTTTTTAATTGGGTTATTTGTTTTTTGTTTGTTGAGGCGTGAGAGCTCCTTATATATTCTGGACGTCAAGCCTTTATCGGATGTGTCATTTTCAAATATATTCTCCCATACTGTAGGGATCCTTCTTGTTCTATTGATGGTGTCTTTTGCTGTACAGAAGCTTTTCAGCTTAATATAGTCCCACTTACTCATTTTTGCTGTTGTTTTCCTTGCCCGGGGAGATATGTTCAAGAAGAGGTCACTCATGTTTATGTCTAAGAGGTTTTCGCCTATGTTTTCTTCCAGGAGTTTAATGGTTTCATGGCTTACATTCAGGTCTTTGATCCATTTTGAGTTTACTTTTGTATATGGGGTTAGACAATGGTCCAGTTTCATTCTCCTACATGTAGCTGTCCAGTTTTGCCAGCACCACCTGTTGAAGAGACTGTCATTTCCCCATTGTATGTCCATGGCTCCTTTATCAAATATTAATTGACCATATATGTCTGGGTTAATGTCTGGATTCTCTAGTCTGTTCCATTGGTCTGTGGCTCTGCTCTTGTGCCAGTACCAAATTGTCTTGATTACTATGGCTTTATAGTAGAGCTTGAAGTTGGGGAGTGAGATCCCCCCTACTTTATTCTTCTTTCTCAGGATTGCTTAGGCTATTCGGGGTCTTTGGTGTTTCCATATGAATTTTTGAATTATTTGTTCCAGTTCATTGAAGAATGTTGCTGGTAGTTTCATAGGGATTGCATCAAATCTGTATTATTGCTTTGGGCAGGATGGCCATTTTAACGATATTAATTCTTCCTAGCCACGAGCATGGGATGAGTTTCCATCTGTTAGTGTCCCCTTTAATTTCTCTTAAGAGTGACTTGTAGTTTTCAGAGTATAAGTCTTTCACTTCTTTGGTTAGGTTTATTCCTAGGTATTTTATTTTTTTTGATGCAATTGTGAATGGAGTTGTTTTCCTGATTTCTCTCTCTGTTGGTTCATTGTTAGTATATAGGAAAGCCACAGATTTCTGTGTGTTGATTTTGTATCCTGCAACTTTGCTGTATTCCGATATCAGTTCTAGTAGTTTTGGGGTGGAGTCTTTAGGGTTTTTTATGTACAGTATCATGTCATCTGCAAATAGTGACAGTTTAACTTCTTCTTTACCAATCTGGATTCCTTGTATTTCTTTATTTTGTCTGATTGCCGTGGCTAGGACCTCCAGTACTATGTTAAATAACAGAGGAGAGAGTGGGCATCCCTGTCTAGTTCCCGATCTCAGAGGAAATGCTTTCAGCTTCTCGCTGTTCAATATAATGTTGGCTGTGGGTTTATCATAGATGGCCTTTATTATGTTGAGGTACTTGCCCTCTATTCCCATTTTGCTGAGAGTTTTTAACATGAATGGATGTTGAACTTTGTCAAATGCTTTTTCAGCATCTATGGAGATGATCATGTGGTTTTTGTCTTTCTTTTTGTTGATGTGGTGGATGATGTTGATGGACTTTCGAATGTTGTACCATCCTTGCATCCCTGGGATGAATCCCACTTGGTCATGGTGTATGATCCTTTTGATGTATTTTTGAATTCGGTTTGCTAATATTTTGTTGAGTATTTTTGCATCTACGTTCATCAGGGATATTGGTCTGTAGTTTTCTTTTTTGGTGGGGTCTTTGCCTGGTTTTGGTATTAGGGTGATGTTAGCTTCATAGAATGAGTTTGGGAGTATCCCCTCCTCCTCTATTTTTTGGAAAACTTTAAGGAGAATGGGTATTATGTCTTCCCTGTATGTCTGATAAAATTCCGAGGTAAATCCATCTGGCCCGGGGGTTTTGTTCTTTGGTAGTTTTTTGATTACCTCTTCAATTTCGTTGCTGGTAATTGGTCTGTTTAGATTTTCTGTTTCTTCCTGGGTCAATCTTGGAAGGTTATATTTTTCTAGGAAGTTGTCCATTTCTCCTAGGTTTCCCAGCTTGTTAGCATATAGGTTTTCATAGTATTCTCCAATAATTCTTTGCATTTCCGTGGGGTCCGTCGTGATTTTTCCTTTCTCGTTTCTGATACTGTTGATTTGTGTTGACTCTCTTTTCTTCTTAATAAGTCTGGCTAGAGGCTTATCTATTTTGTTTATTTTCTCGAAGAACCAGCTCTTGGTTTCATTGATTTTTGCTATTGTTTTATTCTTCTCAATTTTATTTATTTCTTCTCTGATCTTTATTATGTCCCTCCTTCTGCTGACCTTAGGCCTCATCTGTTCTTCTTTTTCCAATTTCGATAATTGTGACATTAGACCATTCATTTGGGATTGCTCTTCCTTTTTTAAATATGCTTGGATTGCTATATACTTTCCTCTTAAGACTGCTTTTACTGTGTCCCACAGAAGTTGGGGCTTAGTGTTGTTGTTGTCATTTGTTTCCATATATTGCTGGATCTCCATTTTGATTTGGTCATTGATCCATTGATTATTTAGGAGCGTGTTGTTAAGCCTCCATGTGTTCGTGAGCCTCTTTGCTTTCTTTGTACAGTTTATTTCTAGTTTTATGCCTTTGTGGTCTGAAAAGTTGGTTGGTAGGATTTCAATCTTTTGGAATTTTCTGAGGCTCTTTTTGTGGCCTAGTATGTGGTCTATTCTGGAGAATGTTCCATGTGCACTTGAGAAGAATGTATATCCCGCTGCTTTTGGATGTAGAGTTCTATAGATGTCTATTAGGTCCATCTGCTCTACTGTGTTGTTCAGTGCTTCCGTGTCCTTACTTATTTTCTGCCCAGTGGATCTATCCTTTGGGGTGAGTGGTGTGTTGAAGTCTCCTAGAATGAATGCATTGCAGTCTATATCCCCCTTTAGTTCTGTTAGTATTTGTTTCACATATGCTGGTGCTCCTGTGTTGGGTGCATATATATTTAGAATGGTTATATCCTCTTGTTTGACTGAGCCCTTTATCATTATGTAGTGTCCTTCTTTATCTCTTGTTACTTTCTTTGTTTTGAAGTCTATTTTGTCTGATATTAGTACTGCAACCCCTGCTTTCTTCTCACTGTTGTTTGCTTGAAATATGTTTTTCCATCCCTTGACTTTTAGTCTGTACATGTCTTTGGGTTTGAGGTGAGTTTCTTGTAAGCAGCATATAGATGGGTCTTGCTTTTTTATCCATTCTGTTACTCTGTGTCTTTTGATTGGTGCATTCAACCCATTAACATTTAGGGTGACTATTGAAAGATATGTACTTATTGCCATTGCAGGCTTTAAATTCGTGGTTACCAAAGGTTCAAGGTTAGCCTCTTTAGTATCTTACTGCCTAACTTAGCTCGCTTATTGAGCTGTTATATACACTGTCTGGAGATTCTTTTCTTCTCTCCCTTCTTGTTCCTCCTCCTCGATTCTTCATATGTTGGGTGTTTTGTGCTGTGCTCTTTCTAGGAGTGCTCCCATCTAGAGCAGTCCCTGTAAGATGTTCTGTAGAGGTGGTTTGTGGAAAGCAAATTCCCTCAGCTTTTGTTTGTCTGGGAATTGTTTAATCCCACCGTCATATTTGAATGATAGTCGTGCTGGATACAGTATCCTTGGTTCAAGGCCCTTCTGTTTCATTGTATTAAATATATCATGCCATTCTCTTCTGGCCTGTAGGGTTTCTGTTGAGAAATCTGACGTTAGCCTGATGGGTTTCCCTTTATAGGTGACCTTTTTCTCTCTAGCTGCCTTTAACACTCTTTCCTTGTCCTTGATCTTTGCCATTTTAATTATTATGTGTCTTGGTGTTGCCCTTCTTGGATCCTTTCTGTTGGGGGTTCTGTGTATTTCCGTGGTCTGTTTGATTACTTCCTTCCCCAGTGTGGGGAAGTTTTCAGCAATTATTTCTTCTAAGATACTTTCCATCTCTTTGCCTCTCTCTTCTTCTTCTGGGACCCCTATAATACGGATATTGCTCCTTTTAGATTGGTCACACAGTTCTCTTAATATTGTTTCATTCCTGGAGATCCTTTTGTCTCTCTCTATGTCAGCTTCTATGCGTTCCTGTTCTCTGGTTTCAATTCCATCAATGGCCTCTTGCATTCTATCCATTCTGCTTATAAACCCTTCCAGAGTTTGTTTCATTTCTGCGATCTCCTTTCTGGCATCTGTGATCTCTTTCCGGACTTCATCCCATTTTTCTTGTGTATTTCTCTGCATCTCTGTCAGCATGTTTATGATTCTTATTTTGAATTCTTTGTCAGGAAGACTGGTTAGGTCTGTCTCCTTCTCTGGTGTTGTCTCTGTGATCTTTGTCTGCCTGTAGCTTTGCCTTTTCATGGTGATAGGAATAGTCTGCAGAGCTGGGACGAGTGACGGCTGGAAGGACTTCCCTTCTTGTTGGTCTGTGGCCCTCCTCTCCTGGGAGAACAGCGACCTCTAGTGGCTTGTGCTGCGCAGCTGCGCGCAGACAGGGCTTCTGCTTCCTGCCCGGCTGCTATGGAGTTAATCTCCGCTGTTGCTGTGGGCGTGGCCTGGCTCGGGCAGCTGCTCCAAAGTGGTGGAGTCGCGTTGGAGCAGGAGCGGCTGGGAGGCTATTTATCTCCGTAAGGGGCCTCCCTGCTCCCTGCAGCCCAGGGGTTAGGGTGCCCAGAGATCCCGGATTCCCTACCTCTGGATTAAGTGGCCCACCCTGCCCCTTTAAGACTTCCAAAAAGCACCCGCCAAAACAAAACAACGACCACAAAAAAAAACAAGAAAAAAAAATTTTTTTAATTAAAAAAAAAAAAAAAATTTTTAATTAAAAAAAAAAAAGGTGGTCGTTCGTTTTTCTTTATTCTCCGGTGCCAGCCTCAGGCCTCTGCTCACCGGTCTTTCTGCCCTGTTTCCCTAATATTGGGGTCCCTGTCCCTTTAAGACTTCCAAAAAGCGCTCGCCAAAACAAAGCAGCAAAAAAGCAAAAAAAAAAAAAAATGGTCGCGCGCTTTTCTTATGTCCTCTGTCGCCCAGCCTCCAGTGCCCGCTCACTGTTCTTGCTGCCCTGTTTTCCCAGTATCGAGGGCCCTGCACTCTGGCCCGGATGGCTGGGGCTGGGTGCTCGGCAGTCCTGGGCTCCGTCTCCCTCCCGCTCTGCCTGCTCTTCTCCCGCCGGGAGCTGGGGGGAGGGGCGCTCGGCTCCCGCGGGGCCGGGGCTTGTATCTTACCCCCTTCGCGAGGCGCTGGGTTCTCTCAGGTGTGGATGTGGTCTGGATATTGTCCTGTGTCCTCTGGTCTTTATTCTAGGAAGGGTTGTCTTTGTTATATTTTCATAGATATATGCTGTTTTGGGAGGAGATTTCCGCTGCTCTACTCACGCCGCCATCTTCCGCCCCTCTCCAAATGTTTCTTTTTTAATATTGGTTTCCAACTATTGATTGCTAGCATATAGAAATATGATTGATCATTAAATATTGCCTTTAAATCCCTGACCTTACTAAACTTATTGATTAGTTCTAGAAGTTTTTTTCTATAGATTTTGCAGGGTTTTCTACACAGACAGCCTGTGAATTGTCTATGACAACAACCTGTGTTGTCTGTGAATAAGGACAGGTGTTTTTTTTTTCATATCTATATGCCCTTTAATTATTTTTCTTGCTTTATTACACTAACTAAGACTCATATTTACTTGTTTTGAATTTTTTTCATCTTTTAATAAATGAGAAAATTTTATTTAGAATGTTCAAGGATTTATCCAATTTCACATGATTAGTAGTTGCTATAACGAAAAGTGGAATCTAAGAGCTTGGGTTTGGTTTTAGTGTAACTTACTTCTAGTTCTCTCCCACCTATTCTTTCTTGTGAGACTCAGACACAACAGGAGAATGGATATAGTGCTAATCCTTGTGTAGTTTTCCTATTGATTTAGTAATAACATTTTACTGAACTTGATTACTGAAGAAACATGCCCTTCTCTCTCATGGTTTTAAAGCCAACCAGCATCTAGGGTGACTTGGGGCCTCAGCCATGATGAGGTGGTCATTTGTAGCCATGAAAACTCCCAGCATTTAACTCTTGGGTCCCCAGGCTTGAAGAGCACATTCTGAGCGCTTTTAAGGAATCAAATGAATGAAGAAGTCAAAGCAAGGAACAGGTTTGCTCACCCCTCCTGCTGTCAGTGACTCTGTGGTCAGGCAGCCTGTCTGGGAAGGTCTCTCCCTGCGCACTTGGGGACACTTCAACCTGGACATAGGAGGGCTCTTGACTTGATCAGGGAAGAATTCTTGATCAGGTTGAACAAGTGCCAGCAAGAAAGAAATTTCTTAAAGCAATAGTAATAGAGAATGTCAGCAGCCATGAAGGCAGAGAGCAGGGGAGGCGGGAAGTATGTTCACTGAACTCCTGCTTGGCACAGGGCAAATCCCCTGCCAACTCCTAAAGCCAGGTTCTTTTGGCATCTAGTGTCCACTTGATCTGCACGGCTCAGGAGTTAAATCCTCACCACCCCTAAATTTGGATGAGCTGTGGAGCACTGGATGGAGTGAAACTATGTTCTGAGAACTTCCACCTCCCTTTTGCTCTGAAATAAAATAGGGAGAGAGAGAGAGAAAGAAAGATTGTGTTTAAGACTAAAAAGCTGAATGAAGCAGCCAGGTGGCAAAGGCATTTACCACCAGAGGTGGGGGTCAGGGAGGTCTTATCTTTATTGTGGAAAACAATTCAGAGACAAAGTGTAGTAGGTTTAAGCATCAGGGAAGTTTATTTGATAAACCAGTACAAACTCAGACACGAGTGTGGGTGGCCTCAGGGAAGAGGTGTGCTTAAGGGTTAAGTGTCTTTTGGGTAAGGGTCAGCATAAGGCATGGTGTATATAGGTGATAATAATTCCTTTGAGTTTTCATATTAAGAATAGGGTTTTTAGGTGAGTATGTTGATCCAGATCTTGGCATTCTTTACCCACATAGGTTCGTTTATGCTCCAGAGGTCTGTCTCTCGTCCTGGTTACAAAGTTACCTAATTGATTAAGGGGCTAGAAGAAGAGGAAGAACAGCATATAGAACAAGTTACAGAATAAGCTGGAGCTTTTTCACAGGCTAAGTAGATTTTATGATGGCATGACCCTTGTCCCATGTCCCCACCCTATGTCAGCATCTCTCTCCATTCTGGGGCCCTGGATGGTGGTGAAGGCAATTCAGAAATGCCCACTGCAGTTTAGCTCACCCACTCATGTTTGCTGTCAGGGGGCTGGAGTGAGTGAGTGACTGCACACCGGCCTCCCCAGGCAGTATCACTGGACCAGCAAAAGCCATATCCCCAGGCAAGGCCTGATGGGGACAGAGGCACATACGGTTAAATGTTCAGCATCTGGACTCCCCGGCCCAACATCCTGCCTGGCTTTCTGGGCTTTGAGATCATCTTTTCCCTGAAAAGAGCCTTCCCATCAATAAAGCTGTCTTCTGACTCAGGAAGAGCTTCGGATGGACCCCAGAGCCTTCCCTGCACCTTTCCCCAAGAACGCTTGGTGCCTGTGTAGCAGCATGAAATCCATTTCATCAAAACATAGTAAAATATACACACTCTGTTTTGGAAATAGTTTGAAGGTTGGCGGGGCCTTTTTGCTAAGGCAGAAGTCGAGAGGAAGCATCACACTCCCTGAAGCTCCCTCGTACAGTATGTACCGTGTAGGGTGGAAATGGAAAACTCAGAAGCCTTAAAAACTGCCAACAAACATTTTCATTCTTTTTTATCTGGAAATGTTTGGGCTCAATGGACTTTGTTTCGAATGTGTTTGAACAGAATACAGTGAATCTTATAGCAAGAACGTGGACCACATACCCTGCAACTCACATCAAACGGCTCCTGGTGCACTGGTGCGGGACTTGTATTTTGTGCACCATTTGCAACTCGCTGCTGTAATTCCACAGAGTCTACCATTCCTGTAAAAAAAAAAAAAGAATAAGAGGAAGAGTTCGATTTGGTTATTGAGGTTCTGAAAGGGAATCTCTGGGGCTTTCTGCCATTCCTTGCCCCACTACAAACTATGTTGACCACTCACTTAGACTTCTTTCATTAACCCAGCAAGTTATATATTTTTTAAAAGCAGAATGTGTGTGGTTTCTTACCTCCTGGATTTTGCAATTTCAAATGCATGTTAATTTAGTTTTATTGACCCAACAAATGATTATATTAGGCATGCTAGCTTTCTCCACTGTGGAATAAACTGTTAAATCTAAAAGGAATTTCCATAGAGAGAAAGAGATTTGAAACCTTCAAGAGAACTTGTTAATTAGTTAATGTTTCTTAAACGCTCTGGAAATAAAAACTCTCTGTAAGTGCAAAGAGCCATTTTGTGCCATCGTTTCCCTGAGAGGACACAGCTGTTTCAGGGAGCTTCTAGCCCTAAAACAAGACGTGCCAGAATCTGATCATACTCGACTATGGTATGAAGGAAAGCAAAGAGACTGCTGCTGGAACCCCAAAACAGGAACCCAGGAAGTTGAAGGGAAGAGAGCGGGACTGTCTGCGAATCTCTTTTCAGCTGAAGGAAGCATGGGTTCAGCTCTCCCCTTCCCGCGTATCAGCTTCAGGCCAGCAGGGCTCCTTTACACTGAGCATCCGGTTATACTAGCAGGTCCCTCCCAGCTGCCCTAGATGGGACCCCAAGGCAAGCCCATGTTGGCAGGTGGCCTGGCTGGGATTCGCGTGCCCCATGCTCTGGGCTTCTGCCGGCCTGGGGCAGGTGTGGGTGCAGGCATGTGGGCTGCAGGACATCAGTACCTGGGATGGAAAGGTAACACCCGGAGAGGTGGCTGCTGTCCTTCCAGAGGGACTTTATCCCGGGGGCCTGAGATCTAAGCCACACCCTGTTTGACCTTGTGCAAATGAGGGCAATAAAACATCCGGGTCCTGTTCACAGCTCAGAGGCATCATGCACCCATGGTGGGCACATGGAGAGGTCCAGGCTGGGGTCAATGGCAGGCATGTCTCATCATGCTGTAAGATGTCCATGGGAATCAACAGCCCCCAAAGATTGTGTGATTGGAAGATTCTATTTCATGGGCCTGACTCACCGTGAATTCAGTTCCGTGGGTAGCTCAGCAGTGGCCCAGGTCTCCAGAGACAGTGAGGCCATGGACCACCTTGTACTCACATGATGCCACAAGGTGGGTTGTCCTGATGCTGAGTCCCTGCAACCACATGAGGACTGGGTGGGGCCCTGGTGGGTTGTGAATACAGAAGTCAGGATTTGAGGAATCCAAATGCAGAGTGTAATCTATTTTATACTCAAACCTTCAGTTATAATTTGGAAATAACTCCTATCAAAGAAATGAGTTCTAGAACCCAAATGGCATGTAGAGCTTTGCTGTTCTAAGGGTAAAATTGTTTGGCCAGATGTAGGAGACGGGTAGTGCTCTGTGACCCAGAGCATCACAAGGGACTCCCTTGTGCCATGATTGCCTTGCTTGCTGTGTGACCTTGGACAAGTCACTTAACCTCTCTGAGTCAAATGCTCAAAGAATACTAGCCCCATAGGCTTTGTGACAGGATTAAATGAAATAGTTCTGAAGCACTTCGTAAACTGCAACAACACTTAAAGGTTTACTCAAATTTTACTCAATGTGACAGAATCATGCTTCCATTCAACTAATACTTTTGGAGACCTAGGGACTTGGTGTAACTGCTTCAGGGGGACAGAGGAAAAGTCATGGCGCCATCCCTTGACTTACCCTCATGCAGACTGGGAGCCTACATGTGTTGCTATTGCTATAAAACTAGCAAATTTGTGTGGAAAACCATGAAAGCTTGGCTAACTATTGTCCTATTCATGATGATGTCACTTAAGCAAGAGAACAAGGAGATACTGGGATTCCAGGAAATGGCCAATCTAAGATAAACACTGTCTTTAACTTCGCATTTAGACATACATGTCCTCCAGGTTTTAGGAATTTATTCACCTATTCCTGTCAGGTGTATCATTATGTTGACTTTTGACCTGCACTTGCAAGCTAGCTATGCCATTTAGTTTATGGGGAATTGGACAGAGAGCCAGCCTGGGACTCGTCTTACTGTAGAGATCAGACAGCTCGTGGTGGGGAAAGCCAGGCACCCACTGGTGGGCGCTATCACAGACGCCCTGTAACAGAGTGAAGTCACAGTCAGACTGTGAATTGAGTCTCCTCGCAGGGACCTGAGCGAGCTGTGTTCCCACCTGAAAGTGGCCAAGCCTTTTGCTGATGCGCTAACGTGGCTCCTATCCAGTTGTCAGGGCACAGCCGAGCTGCGGTCTCGCTAACGGTCCATGAGGGCTTCTCCCGCCTCATCAAGTAAGGAGGCAGTTTGCAAGCAGACTCACCAACCAGCCAGCCCATCATTTCCATGTCATAAACGACTCCGTGCTGCCCTCCTGTCAAAACAGATTTTCAGGCGAGAGATGCAACCCCCTCCTCATGCATCACTGTGTATGACACTATCGATTTGATACTGACTCTCAGCCGTCTTTCTGGGCTTCATTCCAACAGGTGGCCTGGTAGACGCCATTTTCCCCAAGGGCCAGTCCAAGACAATGTGCAAGTCGCCTTTAAAAAAATCCTTCCGTTAAAACAAATTTCTTTAGAGTATTTCTGAAGGTAAAGTGGCCTTCAAGGCAAAGCTGCGTGGCTTGGTGGGAAAGGGGGGACAGGAGACACTGCCGAGAAACCTTTACAGGGATCCATTCTGTCCTCCATTCATTCCCTGGCTGAGTTGGGTGATGTCCGAGTTTTCCCCAAGTGCCGTCTTCCACTTTGGAATTCCTGTCCTCTTTGTGTCTGTTCTGTTTTTCAGCTAGAAAAGCACTCTTGTTCTCTGCGGGACCCCAGCAGAGTGGGCTTCCCGTCCCAGCAGCATCCCACAGGCACAGTGGAGACTGCATTTGCCTCCCTCCCCGGTTCCCAAAGCCTAATGAAGCATCAGAAGGGACAAATCCAATCACTCTTACACGTGTTACCCTCCGCAGCCCAGCCCCTTCCTGGGCCCTCAGCAGCAGGGCTGCCTGTGTCATATTCTTCCTCATTTAACTCCTAAATTTTGCCAACGTCCTCAAAAATGACAGGTACCTGGTAAATGTGTTTGTATTCTCTCAGAGCTCCACCACATTTCTTGACTCAGCGACCGTGCGCCTGAATTAGGCAGCCGCGCGAATCCTGTGGTTTGCCGGTGGCGGAAGGGCCAGAACGCGATACCCTTGTCCACTGAGCAGCAGACGGCTTCCTTCCTTCCCGGATGGGATGCCGCAAGCTCCCGGGAGAGCTCTCCAGCTGGGGACATCGGCTTCATTATATTTCTTTATCTCTTCACTTAGCCAAAAGGGAAATACTGAAAAACCGCACCCAGTGTGTATTTTGAGTTGTCCGTAGTGCAATCAAATGCATCGCTAAGCCACGCCTTGCCAGGGACCCTCACAAACCCGCTCCTGCCCTGCACGATCGCGCTGCGGGGACGGATAACACATCGCAACGAGGGGCGCTCTGGTTTGCATTTTCCTGTGTGGCTTTATAGCTAACTAATCAGGTGACCATCTCCACCAAAAAGCTAGAAAACCATTCAAATCAACAGGAATTTTCTCTCAAGGGCACCACGGGCAGGATGGTGGGAAACGAAAGCTGACAAAGATTTTCGTAGTTAGTCAACTTGACGCAAATCGTGGTGCGGTGATTCTGGAAACACCTGAGTAAATGATGTTATATGCTCCGCCCACCCACCCCCTTCTCTCAAAAGTAAAAATTACAAAAGAAATGTTTTGAGATCAAAATTATACATAATTTTAGTGAAAGAAATCTGTGGAATCAAAAAGTTTTGATGAAATAAAGGAAAAATCCTGATAAGGATGGGGAAGGCTATACTTCCCTTATTTTTTTTCTTTCTTTTTTACTGACCCTCAAAGTGGTGATTTGTGTGTGTGTGTGTGTGTGTGTGTGTGCCTCTTCATCCCCTTCACCTGTTTCACCCACCCAACCCACCCCCTCCCATGGTAACCACCAGTCAATTTTCAGTGTCTTTGAGTCTATTTCTGTTTTGTTCCTTTTGTTTAGTTTTGTTTATAGATTCCACATGTAAGTGAAATCATATGGTATTTAGCTCTCTGCTGAGCTTGTTTCACTTAGCTTAATACCATCTAAATCCATCCATGTTGCTGCAAATAGCTGAAAAATATTCCATTGTGTATATGTACCACATCTTCTTTATCCATTCATCTAATGATGGACACTTCAGTTGCTTCCATATCTTGGTTATTGTAAATAATGCGGCAATAAACATAGGGGTGCATATGTCTTTTTAGATCAGGGATTTTGTTTGCTTCATGTAAATTCCTAGAAGTGGAATTGCTGGGTCATATGGTATTCCTATTTCTAGTTTTGTGGGGAACCTCCATCCTGCTTTCTATAGGGGCTGCACCGATTTGCAATCCCACCAACAGTGTAGGGGGGCTCCCCTTTCTCCACATCCTCGCCAACACTTGTTATTTCTTGTCTTTTGGAGGGTGGTCATTCTGACTGGCATGAGGTGATATCCCATTGTGGTTTTGATTTGCATTTCCCTGATGACTAGTGACATGAAACATCTTTTCATGTGCCTGTTGGCCACCTGTATGTGGTTATACTGTCCTTAAAAAAGAAATTTCAGTTCAGCTCAATCACTGGAAAAGTAGCAGTTAAATGTCTGCTGGATGCCCGAGAAACGACACTGTGTCTGTTAGGAGAGGCCCCAGCATTCAGCTCTATGGTCCCTACATAGATGAAGACTAGGACCCCCTCTCTTGAGGTCCTATCTCAGAATCAGCACAACTCAAAGTCAGCTTGTGGTCCTCCCAGAGAGCGTCTGCTGCCCTGGTGTGGGGGGCCTGGCCAGGGGGTCTCCTCCCAGACTCTCCTGCCCCAGGTGCCCTCAGACCCTCCCCACATGCCCTGGGCTCCCACCTGTGGCAGCTCTGCCACCAGCGTCTTCTTCACCAGCTCCAACAGCTCACACACCTCCTGGGACGGGCTCGTGAATTCTCAGTATATGTTTTTTAACTCCAGTGGCTCCATTCATTCCTACCATCCACCCTGCAGCCAGAAAAACTTGCCTAAGATACCATCTCAGACACTTGGTCCTGGTACGACACAAAATGGCTTGCTGTCACCTGCAAGCAAAGGGCAAGGGTCTCATGCTCTCACTCCTGACCTGGCCTCACCACGGACCCCAGCGTGCCCTGTTCTCCACTGGTAGAAGCCTGTTCCTGCCTCCTGTGTAATGATTTCTCCCTCTGCCTCTGAGTCTTCTGTTGCTGTTTCCACAAGGGTAGCTGGGGACAATGGCTGGAGCTATAGGCTCTGGAGCCAGATGACCTGAGCTTCCATCCACTTTCTGGCTGTGTCACCAATTGGAAAAAGTTACTGACTTCTCTGTGCCTCAGTTTCCTCTTCTGCAAACAACAACTGCCTCCCGCTGCTGGGTGGCTCTGGTGGTTACTGAGTGAATATCACCCAGGTCTCAGAGCAGGGCTATGCCGGGCAGCCCCTGATGAATATACCCAATAAATACCTACACCACTCTGAGTCCGTGGAGCTTTCCCGTCCACGCAGCTTGGCACCCTGCTTCCCCGTGCACCCCGTGCTTAGCCCGCTCGGAGCCAGCCCTCAGCGGCCTGATGCTGGTGGTAACTCTCCTCCTCAGCCCTCTGCCAACACCATAAACCCTGAGGTCGGGAGCCACACGTAGTTTTCATACCCCAGCACCCAGCACAGAGGGAATGGTGAATACTTCTAGACAGGATGCTACCTGATTTGGGGTGATACCTGCAGGGTAAGTGGGAGGCTGGGTAAAAGATACAGACCTTTCTGTCTGGGAAGGACTTTTCGTGGGTGCTTGGAGCAAATGCCTCCACAGAGGTTCTTGATCGGATGAGAACTGGCGAGTCTGCAGAAGTCATTACTGCTTTTGCCAAAATACTGAATTTAAGATATTGTACCTTACATATGCAAAAGACTATTTAGCAATCCCAAGAGACTTAAAAAAGTTTGCAGGAGTTTTCTATCAGCTCTTTGAATCAGTCATTTTCTTTGGACTGAACTGAGTCAATTTCATCAAAATTGAAGAAGCAGTTGTGCATGTAGATATAGTCTCTGATGGTGAATTTAATCAAATCCAAATGTCACCCCTTTCGGGATTCAAACCATCACCAATTTTATCTTTACTGCCAATTCAAGACCTGAATGCATTTTTTTTTTTAACAGAGGTCTTAGCCAGTTCATCTTCCTTTTCTTCATGTGGGAGGAGCCGGGTCTCCCCACCAAAAGGCACTGACAGGTCACATGCATGAAGGACTCCGCTTCCCCCAAGGCCTAAGTCACCCTTGGACTGTAAATTAGGTGCTCAAGGAGGCGGACTGATCCCAAAGAAGCCGGTGGGTGCGCCATAGCTTTAACGGGCTCAGGTAATTCACACCCCTAACCATCTAATCCTTCAGCTTGACCTGGTAATGAATGACAGTGAACAAAACCCTCTCTTAGGAGGAGAGAAATCATCTACACAGGTAATTCAACTTTTGCAGGGCATAGGGTTTCATTTTCAGTGCAGAGGAGAGGAAATTTTCCTAATGGGTTGATGGTGCATGGAAAGAGTAGAGCTACTTCTCCCGGCTGAGTCTTTTATGAAGCTCACCGTGAGTCCTAAGGGACGCACAGAGCCCGCCCCTCCAGCCTTCTCTTCCTTCCTGCTAAGTCCTGAGGATGATATACGAATGGCATGGAACCCAGTCCTCCTTCGTTGGGTGAAAATGCTGCCCAGTGTTAGCAGCTGTCAGCATCCCCCATGCCCTGTGCAGCTGTGAGGTCTGCGTCCAGGCCCACAATCACTCCAGCATTTCTAAGTTGGAACGGTTTTCTAATGACAACACAATGCCTACTCCCAACATTTAGTCCACATGACTCCACAAGAGGCTTATCCACTGAAACCATATTCATTTTCTGGTGCTTTAAAGGCAAAATACCTGCAGTATGGGGCAAGCAGTCTAATCTTGTACGCCTCTAGAATGTGTGGTTCCTAAATGAAGTAGATATGTTGTACAATGGAATTACTAGATTTGTATTAAATTGTAGCTCAGGGACCCATCACCGTGCGACGCTAGCTACTTTCCACTTGCTTTGTTTATCACAGAGAAGGGGACTGAATTAGCATAAAATGCTACAATGCAGTAAAAAGCATGTTTTAGCACCCTATCTATTTGACCTACTGTTGACCTGGTCTAATTTGTATTATCTCTGGGACATTTTAACAGATCATTTTCCTTTGTTAAAATTAGGTCAGATTAGAGAATTATGACCCCCCATTTATTCTGCTCAGAAGACAGTCATTTCAGCTTCTAAAATAATAACCCTATCTGCCCTGAGATCTTTCTTGTTAAATAAAAACACATGCTTTGCTTTGCCTCTTAAATTACTCGCTGTGGTGCCACCTTTTGGAACTGTGATTACTGGTGAGTGATGATTTACCAAGCACTGTCTTTCTAAGCCCTTGGGAATGATATTGGTCGTTCATAAATTGCCAATTGATAGGTTGAAAGAACAAATTAGGTCCAAACTTTGAGAACCATTAGCCCTGGGACAGTCAGAGGTTTCTATACAGTCCTGGTGACTCTGAGGCTCCAGTCAGAAGTGGGACCGCCAAGCCAGAGCCCTCCTCTCTCCCTGGCCCTGTCCCCACGTTCTGTTCTCAGGTACTGCTCCCTCTGCTTCCGCAAGGGGCCGTTTTTTGGACAAGAGACTAACAAAACGAAAAAGACATGCAAAAACAGGATTTATGATATGTTTAATGTTTAGATACTGGGTAATTTTATAACGGATACAGTGTTTCAACCTTTGAATTTTTTAATAAAATGCAAACTTAGTAATTTTCCTGGCAGTGGTTTATGTACATGTACACAAAGGAATGTGGTGCAGGTAAAGCTCTCTGATGATGGTCTTGGCCACATTTGGGCAGGTGTCAACATGGATGTGTGGCTGGGCATGCGTACAGGTGTGTGCGCACGCGAGGGATACAGGGAGAAACCCAGGGGACGTTATACTCCTTTAAAAGTAAAAAAGGGAGCTCATTGCAGCAAATGCTCCATGGAGCCCCAAACTGATTAATTGCAATGCCAAACAGCTTTATTCTGCTTAATAAGAAATTAGATCACAATGGGGATTTGCAGAAATTACCTTGAAATGTTTGTGTGTTTGAATGATTGAACAATTTGTGCTAAAAATTACTTTACCCAGGTTTGAATCCTAAGCTTGTGAACAAATGCATTTTGGCCTAATCGGTATTCCAGGAAGAAAATCCTCTCCTGCTCCTGGACAGGGCCTGGGTAGACGAGGACGACCGCGGGCTTTCTGGAGGCTCTGAGTATGCTGATGGTCCCACTGTCCACCGATTTGGATGGAGAACGTAACGGTTAATTTGAAATCAATTAAATCTTAATACTCACCCTTGGATAAACTCAGAGTCTGGGGCTGCAACACTTAATTATTCACAAAGGCTCTCTATTATACATGCAGTTTGCACGGCCAGTGTCAAAGCTGATGTCCAGCCCATTAAAACCTGTGTGCTTTGAATGCAGCCAAAGCAGAAATTTAAGGCAGCCCACCCAGTTTCATTAGGAAGAAAAAACTTCCCGCCTGCCGCATGGCTTCTTGAATAACTTCTGAAAATCTTTTAAGTCAACCTTGCGTTTTAGTCAACAGGGAAGTTTTGACCCTTAACCTCTCAACAACCATGCGTTTCATTATTTATCTGAGGGAATCAGACAGTTTTTGTTCTTTCCCCAAAGTCCCTGACACCAGGAAATTTTTAATAGCTGAAATTTTTCATTCTTGTCACTATACCTTTTGAAAATACAGGTATTTTCATACAACACGTAGTTAATGAGTGAAACTTCAGAATCCATCCTTTCCCTGTAATCACGGCACAGGGCCCCGAGAAGCCCCACTAGTGAGGAACATGGAAATTAATTATTGAGCTCCCTGTCTTATCCTCCTCATCTGTTTGATATTCTCTAGCACAGAAGGAACCAGACAATTAAATCACTCCTCCCTCTGCCCCATCACGCGCTCTCGGTACCGTTTCTTCTGCTCAAGGCAGGAGCCTGTCTGTTTGCAAAGGGTAAACTGTGGGGAGAAGGAGAAGCCAGGGAGGAGGGTTTTAAAAGGGGACACTTCTGTTTTCCTCCACATAAGGATTTTTAAAGAGCCCCTGTGAATGTCCCCATTTGACAGTAGTTATTTTAAATGTTTTTTTTTTGCTCTTGTGTTGCCAGAGCCAAAGATTCTAGCAGGACAAGTCAAGGGCCGTGGCCCCTGCTCCATCCATGCGGCAGCTTGGATTCTGCTTCCAGGGAGAGCTCTTTCCTCTCCCATCCTTCAGCAATCTCCTATTTCTCAGATAAATATTTAACACCTCCTATCCACTAGTGAAGATAGTTGAATCAATTAATTTGTTTTATTGAACAATAAAGCTGTCATTCTCTAAACTAGGGTGATTACATCTAAAGCCAAGGGTAGTTTTTCCAGCACATCTGATCCCATGGTTAGGTAGTGGTGTGTGTGTGAATGTGTGCTCATGGGTAGCGTGTGGGTGTGGGTGTGCAAGAGTGCACATGTGCGTGTGCTGATACACGGGGATCCTGTGGTTTCATTGTGTTTGAGGTGCAGACGAAGAAAAGAGGGAAAGACCTGGCTTAAGGCTAAGTGACATGTAGGTCCCTCCCCCCACCCTGGGAGAGTTGATCACTCCATTAGCATCTGCGGCAGGGTTTATATCAGGGCTCACGTGTCCCCTCCACAGCTCCACAGCCCAGCCGGCTGCTGCACTTTTATGTATAGTGCTTTGCAGGGGCACGAGTTCCTCTGACGAGGGCGGGCTTGCTCTGATGGGATGCATAAAGGGACCTGTGATCCCTCAGTCCTTGAGGACCTCAGGCCGGCGAGGCACCGAGGCCTATAGGGTTCTGCGGTGTAGATTCTGTGCCAGGCTCTGGGGCTGGGAGTCAGAAATCTAAGTCCTTGTACCACCCCTGACAGCCTCCCCAAGGGAGGGCAAACCCTCCAGGACTTGCTGATTAACCCAGAAATTAGATGGCAGATGATAGCTCCTTTTCCCATACTTTTCAGCTGGTTTTTCAGTGGGCATTTGGGAAATACTGATTTTGCAATGAAGCACCTACACTCCTTGAATATGCATCATGACCCAATTTGGAGAAAAATTCTCAGTTTTTTAAAAAGTACATTATGGACAAAGTTAAGAAGAATACACACGAGGAAGTATTTCTCCTGTTGTGAGGACAGCGCTCCCTCCCTCCCTTTTGACCACAGACTTGCTCAAATAGAACCTGCATCCCCCTGTCAACCTCCCGCTTCTCTCTGAGCTGCGGCCCTCAGCTGCTGCCTTACGGCTGGGCCCTCCGTCCCCCCTGGAGAAGCCTCACCATGAGCCCACTCTGACCTCCACACAGAGCACAGCTCTCATGTTTAAAACAAAATTGTCATCCATGGCAGAAAATAAAAAACCAATCCCTGAAAACAATGTGCACTGTGTTTGTGTACACTTCTGATCCTGGACTTGGGCCTTGCGGAGTGCCGACCCCTTTACTTCTGCAGGCA
This sequence comes from Manis pentadactyla, assembly GCF_030020395.1. Taxonomy (NCBI): domain Eukaryota; kingdom Metazoa; phylum Chordata; class Mammalia; order Pholidota; family Manidae; genus Manis; species Manis pentadactyla. The sequence continues at coordinate 137,073,152 of NC_080026.1, read as the reverse complement.
CTGTGGACACACATGTGGCGATGCTCAGCGTTGAGACCAGAAGCTGGAAAGGACAAGGGTTCATCGGTGTGGCTCAGGGCCACCCCAGTGGGGAGGAGTCACGTTTTGGCTCCAGAACGGCTGCTCCTTCCAGTGCCCCTGCCTCTCCTCTCTTGCTGACTCATGTGGGGGGCAGAGGTCAGGGCCCCCAACACTCAAGCTGAGTCTCTGTGCATTTGAGTAGCTGTCTCAAGGCTAACCCTGCACGGTCTGCACCTTCAGGGAGGAGATCTCTGGTCTCTTAGATGGTGCAGTGAAAGCTTTTATTGAGGGCAGGAAGAGAGCTGACTCGGTGGGGAGCCTGGGACACCCAGCTCATCGGGTGGCACTTTAGAGGCAGGATCTTACTTAATATCGACGACAGCCACCAGGGAGCAGGTGGTACTTCTTATGAGAGGGCAAGCAACAGGCTCCAGTTTGCTGGTGAGTGTGGAGCCAGGATGCATGGCCAGCCGGGCACCTCCCATGGCGCACGCCGCCTGTGGCTTCCAGGAGGACACGTGCATGTCACTTGTTTGGAGGCCTAGCTGGGTGTGGGATTCTGGGGCATGACCCATCCACTATGCAAGCACTGTGCTCAGCAGGTTCACCCCTGCTCCCCCATGTAGTTGAAGGGGTGCTTGGCTCCTGTTACCCCTCACCACGGCACCTGCATTTCCTGCAGGACACCCACCACCACCTAGCCCTTGTTATTTACTCTGCCACAGACATTTGCTGCCCGCAGTCACACCTGGCACAGCCACACACCCACCATCGTGCACACCGGCTCCCAGGCTCACACATGCACACTTACTCTCCCCTGTTGTGTTCAGTTGCTTCTGTCAGGCCCCGACCTGGGGCGTGGGACAGGTAGTCCAGGGAGACACCTGCGAGGTGATCTGTGCCTACCTATTGGAGCAACAGATGAATTCATGAATGTCGGCACCAGGCGCTGGGGTCCAGGTGGGCCCAGGGCGGGAAGACCCCTCCACAGCCTCCTGGGCCTCTGGCTGGCTGAGGCCCCGAGACTTGTGCTGCTGCCGCAGGCCAGAGCCTGGGAATGCCAGCTCCCGCGTGCTGCATTCTGGGCCCTTCCAGCCCATTCTGGCTCCTGGGTCTCTCCCTGCCCCCGGCACCCCCTCTCTTCAGGAGCAACAAGGAGGAGATGATGCAAAGGAGGGGGAGGGCACACACAGAGCCATGCACACCCCCACACTCCCTCAGAATGCTTGTGCACACACACGCATTCACATGCCCTCATCCTTCCGGCTGCCACGCAAAAGAGACACGTCCCCCTTTTACAGGACCCAGGACCACACTGCCAGCCTCACACATGTCCTTCCACTTCAGGGGTGGTAGGGCCTTCCCGGAGGTCTGGGGATCCCACCCTGAGGCTCACGATGGCCCCTACACCCAGAGTACGTGCTCTTGGATATAACTAAGCCCCAGGCCAGCAGCGCAGAAGGGACCAGGAACGTGGGCTTCTCTGGCTTCCCCCACTTCCCTGGACCTCCGTCCCCTTCTATGAAGAGGGACTCTGGCCCAGACGCCTTCTGCCCTGGGCTGCATGGGAATCAGAGGGCCGATGATCGCCAGGTCCGTGGGACTGGGAGGGTCAGCTCTTTGGTTTCACATCAGCTTCGCCCCCAGAGCTCCAAGGGAGTTCCTGCCCCCCCAACCCCCAGGTGGCTCAGAAACCTGGCCTCCCTTCTCCAGCGCAGACCCATGCTTATGTCTCCCACAGCTGGAGAGAGGGACCAGTCCTGGGAGAGGTGACGGAGTTAATAGGGGCAGTTCTCCCCCAGGTCACTGTCCCCCTGCATGTGTGCACTCTGCCCCCACCCCCAGGATCTCGGGGAGCTGAGCTGGGGGCTCGCTGCACACCCTTGGTCCTCGGAAGGGCAGCTGCTGTCCACGAGGCCATACTGAAATGTTTGAAACCACCGAACAGGCATACATGTGCCTTTAAAAATAACTGTTTGGTGTATCAGAGGACTAACTTCACTGTTGCTGTTCATCATTTTAAGCCTACTTGATGAATTTATCTATATTGGCAGAACAGAAGGGAACCAATCCCTGCCTGGGAGATGAATACCAAGGCTGGGTAGCCGTGAGTATGGATGCCAGGGACCCGTTAGACCGGCCACGGGCAGAGAGAGCGGCTTGTAAAAGACCTGGGCTGCCTGCCCCATGCAGCGTGCCCATGACTCCTCTTTCCAGGATGTTTATAGGAACTCAGTCTCCCAGCATTCAAAAAGAACCTGATTTCGTCATGTCAAGCACGAGCAGACTTAGAGACCAGTGATTACCATATTCATTTAGTGGGACATTTGTGCACATTTAGCCACAGATTCAGGACTTATTTAAATTTGCCACATAAACAGAAAGGGTACAGGAAGGAAAACTGATAGAAACACCCACAGACAGTAGTTAGTTGTGGTCACAACATATTCAACTTATTTTCCTCCTCTTTCCTGTAATTCTGCACAGATCTGGGTATTTCTACATGCTGTGCCACACCATTTTGAACCAGGAACCCAGCGCTGTGTTATCCCAGCCAGCGGGTAGCCCTCTGGGTCTCTGCCTTCCATGAGGTTCTGTGCCCAGTGTCCTCTCATGGAGGTGACAGGCCCAGGCGAGAGGACATTTTTTTTTTTTTTTTTTGCTGATAGAAATATCAAGAAAGAAGTGATGGAACAATTGAGAAATTAAATTGTAATAAATTACTGAGGCCAGATGGTATTCATCTGAGAGTTGTAGAGAAATGAAAGACTGAAATAGCTGAGCAACTAATAAAAATAGATAATTCAGCCTTTAAAATGGCAATGGTCGCTAAAGCGCGGCCAGTGGTGGAGCTGGCCTTCCAGGGTGACCACAGGCCACAGTCAGCATGCAAGCCTTTTAATTAGTTTGCGGTTGGTCCCTCACACCCATGACATAGGTGGAAATGCCCCTGAGTTTGGATGCTAATAACTTGGAAGAGATGATAAATGTTTGTATGGAAACCATGCCAAATTATTTATGTTAAGAGGGAAAAATAAACAAAGCAGTAACTTGGCAACCCCACAGAAGTTCCAATTGCAAAAAGTGCCCACAATGTTTGTACACACAGAGGCCAAAGGCAGTCAGAGGGCTGATGAAATTATCTGGAGGTTTCCTGCTTCTAAAATCCACAGCCACCAGCCTCCACCTGGTTGTGTCCCCTGCATCGGGTCTCATGTTTCCTCCAGAAAATTCTTATCTCTATTGTGGAGATGTTCAATACCCTGGGCTAGTTTGAAAAATAAATACATAAAATTATCTTTAATGAAAAGTCCAATAACAAATTGGATGAAAATAATTGCAATAAATATGACCAAGGGTTAACCTTAATATGCAAAAGGCTTTTACAAATCAGTAAGACAACCTGAGCACTCCCCTACATAAATGAGCAAAAGACATAAATAATTCACTAAAGAGAAATCTCAGATAACTAATAAGCAGGAGAGAAAATGCCTAGCTTCAACTAGATATCAAAAAAAATGTGTAAGTGTAAACAAAATTTAAGATATAATTTTCCACCAATGATGTTAGCAAAATACTCACGATTATTCACTGCTGGTGTGGGAATCATGAGATGGTCCCCCTTCAAGAGGTAGAGGGGTGACGGAATCACTACCTTCAGAGGGCAAGTTGTTGGTGGGTTCCAAGAGCCTTTAAGTCCTTTCACTATTTAACTCAGGATCTAAGGAAATGTATAACGATGTGAGGAAATGCCATCACGGACAGAACATGCTCTGTGCACCGAGCTGGCAACCATGGAAATCACCTGTTTTCCATGAGGCTGAAGGTTAGAAAGTGTGCTTTTCCCAGACAATGTGCTATTAGCCATTAAAAATGGTAAATGAAAACACAGACTAGAAGTTGTACCTGGTTGGAAAATTGAAGGGAAGAAACTGAAATATTAATAATGGGTATCTCTTGGTGGTCAGTTGATAGAAGATTCATTCTCTTCACTGTAGCTTTCCGAGTATTTAATATTTCACCAGTATCAGGAGTAGAGTCACTTTGGCACTGCGGAAAATCAATTTCACCATCAACTCCGATGCATAATTAAACCATATGCGAAACAGTGTCCTATGACTCAGAGAGACTAAGCAGTTAGCAAAGTCCCAGGCCAACTCAGGTGCTGAGCTTGGTTATTTTATCTAATTGTAACACGGTGTATGACTCAGCTCCCTTTATTTTCTTTACCTTTAGCCCAAGCTCACTGAATGCCAGGTGCTCTGCTGAACACTTTAAAAACATCTCATTCCATCTCCAGTGCAAGAGGCGAGATCGGATCATGCCTATTTTATGGATGTAAACACAGGTGCTCTGGGATTCAGCCTGGAGCTGGCTGGTGCACCATGTGCACAACCTGCCATGCTGTAAGCAATGGCCAGTGTTCCAGACGGGCTTGCCCTGCCCGAGGGCCATGTTCTTCAACTCCGTGACATGTCACTCATTCATTGTGAACCATCCCTCCAAGATACCATTCTCACTCTGAGCTTCTCTAGGGCAGGGATGTGTCTACACTGAGACTTGGTTCAACTCAAGGGCCTTTTACTGAATACCTCCTATGTGCCTGGCACCTTACTAAAGTAAACAGGAAAAGAGAACATGAAATGTGCAAGGCGTATCTAATTTAACACCATCTTGAGAAATGCCATCCTGGAGAGATACAGTGCTCATGTAGGCATAGTTGTGAAACCCACAATGCCCAACCCAGGGCCCGGTCTTTGCTAAATCCGTTCTTTCCACCTAAATGCAGATACGGAGATAGCCCTCTGTTATGAGAGCGAGTCAGCAAACAGGACAGAAAGGAGACACATCTCTGCTTGAGGCATACTAAACACTTCTTGAACACGGAAAAGATGAAAGCCCACAGCCAAGCAAAATCATGCCTAAGCCCCCAAAATACTTCTAATCTATACAATAGGACAAATGTCTGCAATTAAAAGTCTTTAGAATTAAACAGTTGAAGTGTTTCCAGAATCTCTCTGTTTGGGAGCATAATCTAATTGCTGGCTGTGATCAGGAAGAAGATGGCCTCTGTTGGTACACCTACAGTAGAAGCATTAGGAGATTTGCATGCTTTCCTCTAAGACACCAAGCCCTGGTCACTTTTAAATTTAGGACATGAGGCAGGACCTTGCCTGACATCATCTGCCAGTTCCGATCTTGCTACTTGATTAGTACAACAGTCAAGCATCTTGCAACAACCAGGTTTGCTCTGCCGCTGTGCTTCCCAGCTGATAGGTAAGCACACAACTAGTTAACTCTCCTCTTTCTTTCTCCTTTTCTCCCCGACTCTGCTTGGGGCAATTACAGCAATGCTGCATTTGTCAATCACATTCATTCGTGCATGGTTTCCTGAAATAATTATCAGGTGAGTGGCATCTCTGTGCCTGGAGAACCGGCTTGGAAACCACAAGCCCCAGAGTATTAATTACTGAGCGCAAAAATTTGCAGAGAAGCAAGTCTTTTAATGGTAGAACTGACGTAACATGATTGTTTTGATTTTTTTTACTAACATGACAATCATTGCCGTCCCCCTGGTCATCACCACAGATCAGCTCGAATTATCTGGGGAGGCCATTACCAAGCCGGGTACCATTTGATAAAATGAGGCACATGCTTCCCGGCATGGGGTTTGTTGATTTTCAGAACACTGAAAAGCCTGAACGTCAACAACGGGAATAAAAGTGGACTTCTGCCAAAGTGAGCCGGAGGGGGCGCTCTTCGGCGTGGCAGAGCTGCTACTTTGGTGGTTCCATTTTGCTGGAAGAAACACTTTTAAGAGGGTGTCTTTTACATTTCTTACAACTGTGCTCTCTCCGCAGGCCTCGGTTCCTGATTTAGGGGGATGGAGGACATCAGCATTTTGTCAAATTTAACATGAAAGGTAGATTACACCTTTTTCTAGAGGCTCAGTTCATGCATGTTATCAAAACCCATATATCACAACACTCAGTCCCCTGGTAAGGAAAAAAGGAAATGTTTTCTAGTCTGTGTGTTCTCTCTACTCTTGAAGAGGAATCCACTGAATGCAGAGAAGTGAGGAGAAAACACCAAAATAAATGGATTTAAAAATCTGTTTAGGGCACAGGGTGGAGGGCGGAGGCTGGTGCTCCCAGCATTAACGGTCACAGTCTTTCTTTGTCGCCTCAGCCACCTTTCACGACACCTTCCTCCAAAAGGGTCTGTTCAGTTTCCCCTTCTGGGAGTCTTTCTCTCTTTCTCCCTGCTTAATAGCTTATTTTTCCTAGGTTTGAAATAGACTTATAGTCCCTCGGGGCTAATCTCACTATTCAGAGTCTGAGCCCTCTGTTTGGCCCGTTCCCTAGAGCGCTTTTCCAAATATCCGTACTCTGCAGCCTCTTTCTTGCCTGGGTTTTCTTTCACAAGGGCCAGTTACAAGAACAGGAAGAAGGGAGTCCTCCAGGGCATGCAGAAAGGGCTCCCCATAGTTCATTGCAAAGCCCTGGCCAGCCAGTCCTTCCCCAACAGCTTCCTTCTTTGGACTCTGGGTGTGAAGGACCAGGGGCTGGGAACTGGGAGAAGTGGTCCTTGCTGCAAACTTCCCACCTCAGCCCAGGCTGCCCAGAACCTTCTCCTGCCCTGCGCATCACACTTCTCTTCTTATTAGGACACTGTCTCCGGTTGTCGGATCTTCAGCATGACTTAACCTTAAACTTTACCTTAAAGAGAGGCCAAAAGGAGCAGCCAGCTGGAGCAGGAACCCGAGGGTTTCCTGTGCCCCTTGTTCGGAATGCACAGTGCATTTTAAGCAGGAGGCGGTCACTACAGCATCCTGCATGTTGACCACACTGACAGGGCCCGAAAGTTCCAACTCTGCACCTGAGATAGAGCCAGCATGTCCCGGACAGGCAGCAGGGGAGCCTGAGGATGCCGCAGCCACCACGGGACCAGAGAGGTCCCACTGGGCCGTGACAGGCTGGGCAGGAATTTGAGGTGGAACTCACTTCTTGGGGGTGAGCAGAAGTGCCTGGTTGGTAAGCATCCGAACTCTGCAACCAGGAGCCAGTGGGCCCCAGGAGGCAGTAACACGCTTACCTGGCCTGTTGATGGGCAGGCTCCCTCGCTCCCTGCCCTGCACGTGTCCAGTGCCCTGCCATAGGTACCTGGCCAGTGGTCCCCCAGCGAGGGCAGGGATACCGCACCCTCTGTCCAGGGGCAAGGAGAGCCGAAGCCCAGGTTTGGGACTTGAGGTCTCATGGTTCTTGGTCCCTGCAAATGGCAGCTCCATCCCAGCTCAGTGTCCACTTCGCCCTGCTCAGAGGTGGGGAGCTGATCGGGGGTGTGCACCCCAGGAGCCCCACTCAGGGTGCAGACACGGACATACTGCAGTTTGCGACCCCTCCCACATCTGCTCCCTAGCCAAGGCCCTGCTGCAGGGGAGTGTCGTGAGAGGAAGAATCTCACCCTGAAACGCCCAAAGCGCCCTGTGAGCAGCTGCTGCCCCGCATGGTGAGGGCAGAGCCTTCCGCGGAAGGTGACCCCTCTGAGCCTGCGTCAGCAGCCCCCGGTCTGGTCTTACGAGAGGTCTGATAGAAGCAGTGCAGCACTGTTTGGCCTCCTCTGGACCCAAACCATAATCGCTCCCACACTCCACCTGGGAGCACATATCCTTAAACACCATGCAAACGCGCTCTGCCAAAAGCCCGTGACTGCCTCCAGTTCTCAGAACTGCGGCTGGGTGCCTCCCTGGCCTGAATGCTTGCTGTTTCCCGTTCAATGACTGAGGCAGAGCCCTCTGACCTCTGGCGGAGCAGCCGCAGTGCCCCATCTCTCCCTTGCATGCCCAGGGCCGCAGGCCACTGGTGGCTGGGTGCCTTGCCCTGGGATAACCGTGAAGACATTTACTGAGGGACAGGGGCTCCCCCTGTGTCAGGCCAGTGCCACACACTGTATGTACATTCACTCTTTGAATGGGGACCAGCTCCATAATTTGCAAGGTGGAAACACAGGACCTCTTGTTCAAAACTTTTTAAGAATTTTAAGATTGTGAGAGCAGAGCATTAACCTTGTGGAAGCAAGGGCCTGGGTGACCATGCAGGCGAGGTGCCCGTGGGGCCTGATATGCTCTGAGCAGTCAGCACACCCCGCTGGAGTGGAGGCTCTGAACGCCCCATTTCACAAATGAGGAAACAGGCAAAGAGGCCAGCGATGGACCCAGACCCACACAGCCAGCAAGTGAGGGGGCTGGAAAGTCTGGTTCGAGGGCATCGGCCTTTCCCACTATGCTTTGCAGTTATGCCCCTTGGACAGAAATACTAAACTAGGCAATGGGTGTCTCCTGAAGGCAGCCAGTAGCACAGCTACACCCCTGCCCGACCTCAGAAATAATCTGAATGGGAGTTGAGGGGGCAGGATGGGTCCTGGGGCCTGAGCTTTCCCTGGGAGAAACACAGGGCTTCCCACAATGCACAGGATTGTCCATTCAAGTCCCTAAAGACCCTGATCGGTGGGTGGGGAGCCCCGAGCCATTCCCAGCCTGTGCTCCCCACCCTGCTCCACAACCTGGCTGGAGCCTCCCAAACTGCCAGTGTCCCCTGCAAAGTGACGCCTGGGTGTCCTCTACAGCTGACATGCAGAGCCAGCACACGTAGGCGCTTCTGGGAAAGGTGAGGTCTCCAGGCCACGCTCCCCACGCTAACACTCAGGTGCCCCCACTGCATCCTGCCAGCTTGCTGTCAACCTCTGGGTAGAGGCTCTTAGTCAACCACAGTGCTGGGAGAACGGAGCTCCCATCAATATCTGCCTCTATTTTAAATGAAGCCCAAGAGGAGCACAGGGGTCCATGTAAGGCACCCTGAGCCTCTAGTCAGAGGGAGCATGTGGGGCCAAATGCATCCTGAGGCGAACTGCTGTTCACTTCCTGGTTGGCACAGCCTCTGCTTGGGCCCACTCAGCCCTGCAGACACCAGGTGCCCCAGACACCCGTCTCTTCAGGGACACCCTCCTCGCCGCCTGAGGACACCAAGTACTGAGTCCTGCTGGACCCTGAGGCAAATCTTGGTGATCCGGCAGGACTGGTGTTGGGAGATCTCTCTCCTGCCTCTTACCCAGTTGCACGTCCTAGCTTTCAAAAGAAGACCAGAGGAGGTCAGAGAAAGGCCACGGTTGAGGCCTTGTGAGCAATGAGACAGCCATTGAGGGGAGCAGAGAGAAAAAGAGTGAACAACGCAGGCCCCTTCATTATGCTGCCTAGTAATGAGGACATTGTTTGAACTTAATGTCTGCATGTGAATGCACATCAAAACCGCTTGTACAATATGACGTCTGCTTCTTAGTAAGCAATCGACACACATTTGTTGAGCCTATTTGCTATATTTGTAAAAGGACTCATTTCTCCAAAGAAAGAAAAAGAGAAGGAGGAGAAAGGGGATAAATTCTGAATTCACCCTGATTTATAACTGATGTTCTCAATCACATTTAATTATCCCTTATGACAGTCACTTTCTTAGGGGCATCTTCACCTTCCTTATTTGGAAATAGCAAAACTGTTGAGACGGTAAGTGCACCAGCATATCCTGCTTGAAAACAAAACCATTTATTTATAAGAGACAGATTAAAACTCACAGGACATGATGTGTCCTTATTTCCGTCTTCACCACTACTGTCACCACCATCACTGTCACCACCAGCACCAGCACCATCACTGTCACCGTCACCACCAGCACCACCAGCACCATCACCATCACCATTACCACCAGCACCACCAGCACCGCCAGCACCGTCACCATCACTGTCATCACCATAATCTCACCATTGTCATCCCCATCATCGCCAGTATATCATCAGCATCGTTACAGCAGAACCTTTACTTAAAACCCAACGTCAGAGGTAGGAACTCAACATCAAACCCAGCCACAGGAAAGGTTTCTCTGGTAGAAGTGCAATTTTAGTACCAACCTGACCTTTTCAACTGGGGGTGACCGCTGAAGGACAGCCCCAGAAGAATCCTGAGGGAGTCAGCAGCAACCCCCTGTGACCAAGCTCCTCTGGTACTTATGGAAGACCTGGGGTCAGGGAAGGTCAGAGGTGAGCGCAGAGATGACACAGCAAACTGGGGGCAGAACTGGACCCTGCCCTCCAGGTCCACTCCCCGTGGCTCCCCAAGGGCTGCCACCTGGCCCACAGCACCGTGGATTAAATGAATCAGCAGAGAGAACAGTCTGAGAAGCAGGCCCAGGCTTGGGGCGAGGCGGCTCAAGTACTCACCTCAGGTAGAAAAGTTCAGAAGGAAACGCAAAACAGGAGCCAAAGTAAATATTTAATGCAATGTATTATGAAATCAAAATACATGGAAAAGTAAATAAATATCAAAATAAATGTTTTATTTTAAATATCAAAATTTTATATAAAGACAGGTCAGTAATGCTTGGTACAATGTAAACTCCAGGTGTAAGGATAGATCATTTATATCTGATATAAATTATATATATATATATTAATTTATACACAGATTGTGCAATATGTATATCAGGAAAACATGAAAATTAGGAACAAAAGAGAGTTTCGAGTGCAAAAAAGAGAGCTGCAGAGAAGCCACTATGATTTCCGGGAAGAGCTGGGGGACAGCGGCGGGAGGGAGGCCTCTGCTCAGATCGTCCCTCACGCGGGGCTGCTTCCCAGGGCTGAGGCTGTGATTTGGCTTCCAAACCACTTGAATTGCTTTGTCTGGAAAATGGGGTAATTGGGGACCAGGAGATGGAAAGAGGGAGCCCAGAGCCCAGGATGCTCCTGGGGGAGTGGTTTGGGGCATCAGGAATGGTCCTGTCAGCACAGCCTCCGCCACCCACGCCCCCTCCTCCAGGCCTCTGGACCTGCAGTGCCCTCTTCCTGAGCACCCTTACCCAGATGTCCCCTCCCTCCCACCCCCACACCTGTCATCAGCCCGCCTGAAGTAACCTTCACAGAGGGGGGCAGCCCGATTCCCTGGCTTGAAGGAGCGGCCCCACCTCCTCTCCAGAAATCTCGATGCTCTCGTCCATGCACATGAAATAACTGCACCATGTATTCACGGTGGCCCATCTCCCTGGCCAGACAGGACGCCCCATGAGGGCAGGGGCTTTCTCTAGGGCATCCGCCAGTGTGCCCCAGCACCTCGGACAGCACCTGACCCAAAGGGAAGCCCAGTTCAGGCCTGTGGGAGGAAGAAGTCGGGGCTCTGTTGTTAGACGCACCTCAGGGCTCTCAAAGTAAAACGATGAGGCAGCACCAGCCTGTTCACTGAGAGCTCTCCCCACCCTCGCTCCCCTCACACACACACTCCTTAAGTGTGCTCCACAGCACTAGTTCTGTGCAATATTAGCAGGTGTTTCATGATAGGAGGACTTTGTGGTCTAATAAACTTAGCATCTGACTATGCGGGAAGGACAGGAATTTAAAGGTTCTGCCCAGGTGTCCCTGAGACAGCAGCATGCAAATGTGCATCCCTGACCTTGGGGCAGGGCTCTGTCTTCTATTTGTGGCCAGAGAAAGTGGTGAGCAGGACTGCCTAGAAGGTCAAGTCCAGGGGACCCCTTGGAAAACAACTGCGTCAGTGGAGTAGTAATAGCAGCATCTTCTGGGCTTTCCAGGCCGAGGTGGTGGCCCCTGACCTGTGCACATGACCTGAGGCTAGTGGAATTGAGATATGCCCTCGGTGTAAGTGGCACCAGATTCCACCAACTTCATGTGGAAAAAAGAAATTCAGTCATGATTTTTATATTGATTATATGTTGACATGATAATATTTATATGCATTGAATTAAATACAACGTGAAATTAATCCCCCTTGTTTCTTTTTCCTCCTGCACTAAGGCTACTAGAAATACACGATTACATGGGTGACCTTTTCACAGGACAGCGCTGGCCGCGAGTACGCTGTATTATAGGCCATCCTGCCTGACTCAGCCCTGACGCAGGAGTGAGGACACCCCGGTCCCACCTCCTGGATGCAAAGCGGGGCTCAGATCCAGGGCCCTGCGGGCCTTTCCCAGCCCAGCTGCAGGGGGCTGGAGGGGCTTCCCTCCGATAATATTGCAGGTGGGAGGAGAAGACAGAACTGCAGTTGTCTGAGGTTCTGATGTGAACCTGCCCCAGGGAGGGTCCTGACTCCCTGAGGGGCTCTCACAGGGAACTGGCCTCCTGGCTGTACCAGGGCTTCACGGAAGCCCCCAGCATCCTGCACCCAGGAGGGGGCAGCCAGAGCAAGGGAGCATCACCCAGAATGCAGGATGGACCCCAAATCCACCTGGGCTCACGGTAGCCAGCTTTCTTTTAAAATTCTTATCTGCTCATGTCTTAGAAAACAGAGCTTTCAAGGTCAAAATCTGCAGGTCTAATTATTAAAACATATTCAGAGGACATTGTGTGTGTGTGTGTGTGTGTGTGTGTGTGTGTGTGTCCTCATGGAAAAATGTAATTGATTCTCTCCCCAATTCAGACCTTTGTCCTGACTGAGAAAGATCAGGGTGAGAACAGGTACAATAACAGCAGAAGTCAGGGTTTGCTGGAGAGTAGCCCAGGGGTAAGAACTCAAGGCAGTTCCCATGAAGCGGCTAACGGTAGGCTGGTATGAAGTGCTGACTCTGCCCACGTGACCTTGAGCGAGTCTCCTGGAAGTGGAGGTACAGTCATCCCCCCAGTGATTGAGAAGCTGCCTGGGAGGCCAGCGCCCATTGCTGCCCCACTGTGAGGTGCCAGACAGCTCAACAAGCTCTTTTGGCCCCTCCCTTTGAAGGGTGTGAGGGGCAGGCTGCAAACAGTCGCACTCAGGCTGCCTCAGGACAAAACAGGCTGAAATCGTCTTTTATTGCTCTTTCCTGGGCTCCAGACACCTCCCGACATAGCCCCCTTTGACCTCCTCCAATAGAGGGCCAGGGAGCCCTAGGTTGCAGGTGGCAGATGCACGAAGCATCCTCTCTTTTGCAATTCATCAGCACCAGCTCAAGCCTGTAAGCTGACCGGCCTCTAGATGCTTTTCTCCGCTGTCTGTAGGGTCCGGATGCCCCTCTCACTAAGGAGTCCTGGGAGAACTTTAGTGCAGATTTTTATGATCTTCTGTCTCTTGGGACCCATAAGAATCTTTTATTTCCTCTTTTCTCCAGACTGCCCCAGGATTCTTTCTCTGAAAGGCTGTTTTGTCCTTTCCTCCTTGTCTTTCAAGCACACCCTCACTCTCACTTTAAAGGCAGCCATCAGGTTCTTTAGAAAACAGAGATGGATGCGACGCCCTTTGGGCTCAAAGGATAACTTCAGTCAGGAATTTGGTCTCTTAAAATCTCACTCAGCACCAGTCCTGGGGAGAGGCTCCAAGTGGCATCCAGGTATGCCACCTGCTCTGGGGGCTGGGGGGAACTACCTGTTCCCAAGGAGCTTTTTACCTGCCAAGGTCTGCCGCTGTATGGCTGCCAGGTTGGGCTGGCCTGGGCCCTGGGTGTGGCTGGGTTCCCACTCATCCCAAGCTTGTAGCCTGGGTGGTGGCAGCCACTGTGCCCTGGCCTATGCCCGTGGCCCACAGTGCTGAGCTTGCTAGGAGTCTGAGCACAGCACAGAGATCAGACTTAAGCCCTAGTCTCTCTCGAGCGCTTAAATAACCACCTCTCCAGGCTCCTGTCAACGCTGCGCAGAACAGCTGCTGGAGCTGCATTTTATCTTAATTCTTAAAATCTACCTTGAAAATCTCTTTCTGGATGTGTTCTGTGTCTGCCTCTGCTCATTCAGCAGCCAGCCTTGCCCCGTGGTCCTGCCCTCTTATCAGTGAGCTTGTTCTCACCCAGCCTCTCTCATTTAAGAAGGAAAGCAAGGCAATACCTTAAAATCCCTTGAAGCATCTTGGGACCTGAGAGAATCAACCCCCAAAGACAGTTCACAGGCACTTCCCAAGGCCACCTCCACTGTGAGCCACCAGGCATTCAGATATTTCTCTAGCAACTTAAACCAGAGGAGGCCACGTGCATTTTGCCTCTTAATTATGTGAGACTTGCAGTACTCTTGCTGTGCATGCAAGTCTTTTCCTTCCAATCAGACTGCATGTTCTCAGTGGGAAGGGCCCGCATCATATGCCTGCCCTAGTGCAGGGCTGGACATAGAGTTTGGACACGTCCTTTCTGGAGATTAAGAAAGGAAGGAGGCCTCAGCTGATGGAGGGAGCACGGACAGGACACCTCTGGTTTACCCACAGGACTTGGGAAAGTCACAGATTTCTGAGTCTCTTCTCTACAGCCAGAAAACCACTAGAATGTTTCTACGCCAGGGGGCCTTTGAGGGTCAAATGGACAATGGGTATATGGAAGAAATATAACTGATATTCAGAAAAAAACGACTCACAACTCCTTGCCTTGCTTAAATGCTGTGAGGTTTTTCTGTGTCCTGGAAGGTGGTTTCCAAATAAACTGTCTTCAGATTCTTTCCACCTGTGCCTCAGATCAGGCCCAAATGGGAGGCTACAGTCTTGGGGCCTGCAGGTAACTTCTGGAGGCACAGATGGAGAGGAGTCTGAACACTGAGCAGGTGGCCATACTGACCACACCCCATGGCCCACCCAATCCCAGGTGATTAGCTTGCTCGGGCCAGGAGACTGCTGGTGGTGTCCAGGCTAGTCACCTGAGAGCCAATCCATTGGTGTGTCACTGATCTGGTCCCTAGTGTGAGCAGCAGGGGCTCAGTCCTGAAGACTGAGAGGTCGTGAAGAATGTACCTTAATATCTGCTGCCTGTTGGAAAGAAAAACATGGTATTTATCCACTGGCTTCCATCCCCAATTTATCAGAATTTGCCTCATGGGATGTTAACTCCCTCACACTAGCTGCTTGGTGCATGGACTGGAAAGGATGAGTGAGTTTCTGCAGGTGTCCAATGCAGGGTGGCAGAAAGCAAGAGATGCCTGCAGCAGCTGAGGACAGGTGGTCTCAGGTCCACCAGCCACAGCTAGTTGTGTGAACAGTGGCTGGAGTAGCGGGTGAATCAAGAAGATGTGAAGTGGGTGACAGGGGTACAAAGTGCATTCTTCAAGGAATTTGTCATAGCTCAGGGCTTCAAAAAAAGACACCCCATGGAAGGTGACTTCCTGAACCACAGTTATGCATGATTCCAATGCTGAGAATGAGTCAACAGACTCCACCAACAGGAGATGATAGACTGAGAGGGATTTCAAAATAATGGGTTGCTAAAGCCTCTGTAACATAAAAATTACACTAGTATATGTGAAACAATAACAGTAACTATGAAAAAAAAAGAGTAGGTGGTTATAAAACAAGAAGACATAGTTAAGAAAAATTAAGCCAATTAGAAACTATGGGAATGGAAAGTTTAGTTAAGAGAAAAACCCAGTAGATGACCACATAGCTAATGAGTTACTGATAACAAACAATTAATAAACTATGGGAAGAACCAAGAAAATTACCCGGACCACAGCCCAGAGAGTCAGAGACACAAAGCTATGAAAAACAGTCAAGGGGAATGAAGACAGATTGAGAAGGTCCAACATACGTACACCTTTTCGGTTTGGAAAGTGAGAATAGATAAATGATGGCAAGGCAAGATTTGACTGGTGATGATAGAATTTTCCAGAACTAAAAATCCAACAAATGCCAAACAGGATCAATAAAAGAACCAACATCCAGGCATATCACAATTCAATTGCAGGGTATTATGGATAAAGAGAAAATAAAGAGGCTACAGGAGGGAAAACACAAATTGCTTACAAAATAACAATCCAGTTGATGGCAAACTTCTCACCAGCTTCAACAGCGACTGGGAAACAATGAAATGACATCTTCAAAATGCTGAAGAGAAATAATAACTGTGGACCTAAAATTCTATGTGGATTCAACCTACCATTCAAGAATGAGATTAAAATACGGACATTTTCAGACAGACAGGAATGAGAAAGTCAGATCCCTATGCAAACTACTTAAGGATCCATTGTAGCAAAACAAACAAGCAAGCAGAAAAGCAAAACAAGAAACCCATGAAGAGTTGAAATTTAGGAATAAATGGTGAACAGTAAAAAATAAGTCAATGAATAAATAACAGACATTAAAATAGAATAATAATATAAACAATAATAAAAGTATCAGCTTCCAGGAATATGTTATGAACTCAATGTTTGCCCCCAATTCATATGTGAATCCCTTACCCCCAGTGTGCCTGTATTGGGATGAGGCTTCTAAGGAAATAATTAGGGAGAAATAAGACAGTAAATGTAGAGCCCTGATCTGATATGTTTAGTGTCTTCATAAGAACAGACCCAGAGCCCTCTCTCTCTCCCTCTTTCCCTCAGTCTCTGTCTCTCTCTCTCTCTCTCTCACCACATGAGGCAATGATAAGAAGCTGTTCACCTGCAAGCCAGGAAGAGAGCTCTCTCCAGAAACCAGCCCTGCTGGACCAGATCTGGGACATCTAACCTCCAGAACTGTGAGAAAATAAATGTCTCTTTTTAAGCCACCCAGTCTGTGTCATTTTTTTTTAGCAGCCCAAGCTGACTAAGATAGCACATGTCAATAAGCTCAAAATAAACTTCCTGGCAACAACGTGGGAGTTAGGAGAAGGTTTAGGAGGCAATAAAAATATGCTAAGGTTCTTGTCCATTCAAATTGAATCTTTGCTGGACTGTGTGTTCAGATTTTAAGGTTTATCACTTATATATTACATATAAAAGATATTTACCTCCATTCGGTAAAGGAAAAAATGAGTCTGAGTATATATAGATTGGATAAACAGGCAATAATGTGACACATTTTGAATACACTCTGTGGAAAATAAATATAAAATACTACAGTCACCTGGAGATAATAGTAGGTGTGAAGACAAAATATCTCAGTTTAAAGATACAATTATTCTTAGAAAGAGGAAATAATATTAAGTATAATTAGGTACTGTGCTCTGCTTTGTCCATTCTCTGGCTTTGAAATACAAACATGTCCAAAGTGCCCCTGTTAGGGTATCAGTAAA